>NW_027096457.1:10854-40000 GCF_019320115.1 Miscanthus floridulus | reverse complement strand
ACATCGTTAGAAGGTCGCACGCCATGAAGTCTACACGGCCCAACCGACCACACCTCCCTTCCTCTGGTGGTCGGAGTCTGCCATAACCTTCGATCAGACCGACCAGCCAGATACCATCCCGCACCCGAGGAGATATCCACTTGTGGTCGACCCAATCATCGGCCCAAAGAGACTCACCAAAGTACTAATGGACGGAGGCAGCGGCCTCAATATCATGTACGCCAAGACGCTCGATGAGATGGGCATCAACCAGACACGCCTCCACCCAACCTGAGTGCCTTTCCATGGCATCATGCCTGAGAAGTAGGCCATGCCACTCGGGCAAATTGATCTACCCATTACCTTCGGGGATCATATCAATTACAGGACTGAGACCCTCACCTTTGAGGTGGTTGGGTTCCCCGGAACCTTCCATGCCATCTTGGGACGTCCATGCTATGTGAAGTTCATGGCCATCCCCAACTATACATACCTTAAGCTAAAGATGACGGGCCCCCATAGGGTCATCACCGTCGGCACCTCCTTCCAGCATGCCTACGAGTGCGAGGTCAAGTGTTGTGGCCATGCCACGCCAATCGTCACCTCTGGGGAACTCACCGCCCTTAAGGAGGTCGCCAAAGAAGCGCCCGATGCAAAGAAGTCGACCAGGTCATTCGAATCGGCAGAGGGCTCTAGGGGGATCCTCATAGATCCTAGTAGCTTCAAGGGTAAAATGGTACGCATTGGTACCGTGCTTTCCTCCGAATAGGAAAGCACACTCGTCAACTTCCTCCACGACAACAAAGACATCTTTGCGTGGAAACCCTCAGATATGCCAGGCATTCCGAGGGAGGTCGCCAAGCATACCCTAAAGATCCATCCAGGCTCCAGGCCGGTGAAGCAACGCCTATGTCGCTTCAACGAGGAGAAACACAGGGCCATCGACGAAGAGATAGCCAAACTTTCGGCGATCGGATTCATCAAGGAAGTATACCACCCAGAGTGGTTAGCTAATCCCGTTCTTGTATGAAAGAAGAGTGGGAAATGGAGGATGTGTGTTGACTATATGGGTCTCAACAAGGCATGCCCAAAGGATCCGTTCCCTTTGCCGTGCATAGACCAAATAGTCGACTCTACCTCAGGGTGCGAAACCCTCTGCTTCCTTGATACGTACTCCAGATACCATCAAATCATGATGAAAGAGTCTGACCAGCTCGCGACATCTTTCATCACCCCCTTTGGATCATTCTGCTGCGTCTCAATGTTGTTTGGTCTGAAGAACGCCAGGGCTACGTACCAATGTTGCATGCTCAAATGCTTCGGAGACCTCATCGGGCGGACCGTTGAGGCCTACGTTGATGACATCATGGTTAAGTCCAAATGGGCTGACCATGTTGTTGCCAATCTTGAGCAAACCTTTGCAAAACTCTGAGCGAATGGCATCAAACTCAATCCCGAGAAATGTGTTTTCGGGGTCCTAAGGGGCATGCTACTCGGCTTCATCGTCTCTGAGCATGGCATCGAAGCCAACCTAGAGAAAATTTTGGCCATTACAAGGATGGGCCCAAATCAGAACATAAAGGGGGTTCAATGAATCATAGGGTGCCTCGCCGCACTCAGCCAATTCATCTCACGCCTCAGCGAACGAGGTCTCCCCCTTTATTGACTCTTGACAAAAGCCAACCGCTTTGAGTGGACATCTGAGGCCCAGGAGGCACTTGACATGGTCAAACTACTTCTGACAAGGCCCCCAATCCTAGTCCCTCCAAGCGACGGAGAATCCCTCCTACTATACATAGCGGCCACCACGCAAGTGGTCAGCACCGCCCTAGTGGTAGAGCAGGAGGAAGAGGGGCACGCCCTCAAGGTGCAGCGCCCTGTATAGTTCATCAGCGAGGTACTATCCGACTCTAAGACCCGCTACTCCCAAATCCAGAAGCTCCTATACGCCGTCCTCATCACCAAGAGGAAGCTATGCCACTACTTCGAGTCATATCCTATGATGGTCGTGACGTCGTTCCCCCTTGGTGAGGTCGTCCAGAGCCAGGACACCACGGGAAGAACCACAAAGTGGGCACTCAAGTTGATGGATCAAGGCATCACGTATGCCTCCCGAACGGTGATCAAGTCCTAGGTGTTGGCTGACTTCATCGCGGAATGGATAGAGGTCCAAACACCACCGACAGTCATCGATCAAGAGAACTGGATGATGTACTTCGATGGGTCACTGATGAAGAAGGGCGCCGGCGCGGGGCTGGTCTTCGTATCACCCCTCGGGGTTCGCATGAGGTACATGGTTTGTCTCCATTTCCCCTCAACCAATAATGTGGCTGAGTATGAAGCGCTCATCAATGGCTTATGAATTGCCATCGAGTTGGTGAAAGGTCCTAATATGGCTAGAGGGGGGTGAATAGCCTATTTAAATATCTACAAATCAACTAGAGCAATTTGATTAGTATGACAAATAGCGAAATACAAACTTGCTCTAGCTCTACAAGGGTTGCAAGCCACCTATCCAACAATTCTAGTTGCAATGATTACTAGGCACACTACTTGCAATGTTACTACTCACTAAGAGCTCTCAATCTTGCTACTCTAAAGAGCTCCACTAGATGAACTTAAAATAACAAAGCAAGGTCTCAATTCTAATTACACTAAAGAGCTTGCCACAACTAGTTTGCAAGAATATAAATGAGTGAGTAGGGTGATTATACCGCCGTGTAGAGAAGTGAACCAATCATAAGATGAATACTAAATCAATCACCGGGAGAATACCAAAGGGTAAGAGACAACAAATTTTTCTCCCGAGGTTCACGTGCTTGCCGACACGCTAGTCCCCATTGTGTCGACCAACACTTGGTGGTTCAGCGGCTAAGAGGTGTTGCATGAACCTCGTCCACACAATCGGACACCGCAAGAACCTACCCACAAGTGAGGTACCTCAATGACACGAGCAATCCACTAGAGTTACCTTTTGGCTCTCCGCCGTGGAAGGCACAAGACCCCTCACAATCACCATGATCGAAGCTGGAGACAATCACCAACCTCCGCTCAACGATCCTCGCTACTCCAAGCCATCTAGGTGGCGGCAACCACCAAGAGTAACAAGTGAATCCCACAGCGAAACACGAATGCCAAGTGCCACTAGATGCAATCACTCAAGCAATGCACTTGGATTCTCTCCCAATCTCACAATGATGGAGATGAGTGGGAGGGCTTTGGCTAAGCTCACAAGGTTGCTATGTCAATGCAAATGGCTAAGAGAGTGAGCTTGAGCCGACCATGGGGCTTAAATAGAAGCCCCTAAGAAATAGAGCCATTGTACCCCTTCAATGGGCACAACACGGGGTGACCGGGCGCTTCGGTCGGTTCGACCGGACACAGGACCCTAGCGTCCGGTCGCCCGATGCTTGCCATGTGTCATCGGCTTCAAACGTCGATCGCCCGATCTCAGTGGTCAAGTGATGACCGGACATGTCAGTTAGAAAGTGACCGGACGTAGGATCCCAGCGCCCGGTCGTTTCTAGTAAGGTTCCAAACGCGAAATTTCACAACCGGACGCGTCCGGTCTTGCTCGACCGAACTCACATGGTGTCCAGTCACTCAATGTTTCTTCTGTGCGCCTCACGTCAGCGTACGTCAGCACTGACCGGACGCACCTAGCCAGCGTCTGGTCACTCTTCGCGCCAACGTCTGGTTGCAAGACCGAGATGCGTGCTTACTGCTACTACTGACTGGACTCTGAACCCAGCATCCGGTCACTGCTCCACCAGCGTCCGGTCACTCTATGAACCCCTGTCTTTTCTGTATAGGGCGCTAGTGAAGTTTCTAACCCTTGCTCAAATGTGCCAACTATCAAGTGTATCACCTTGTGCACATGTGTTAGCATATTTTCACAAGCATTTTCAAGGGTGTTAGCACTCCACTAGATCCTAAATGCATATGCAATGAGTTAGAGCATCTAGTGGCACTTTGATAACCGTATTTTAATACGAGTTTCACCCCTCTTAATAGTATGGCTATCTAACCTAAATGTGATCACACTCGCTAAGTGTCTTGATCACGGAAACAAAATAGCTCCTACTATTTATACCTTTGCCTTGAGCCTTTTGTTTTTCTCTTTCTTCTTTTCCAAGTTCAAGCATTTGATCATCACCATGCCATCACCATCATCATGATCTTCGTCATTGCTTCATCACTTGGAGTAGTGCTACCTATCTCATAATTACTTTGATAAACTAGGTTAGCACTTAGGGTTTCATCAATTAACCAAAACCAAACTAGAGCTTTCAATCTCCCCCTTTTTGGTAATTGATGACAACCCTTTCACAAAGATATGAGTTGAAATTTAATTGAATCCATGTTGCTTGCCCAAGCATATTTACCATGTGAAAAGGATATGGACAAGTTTCATGAATCCCAAATGGTAGCAATTGCTCCCCCTACATATGTGCTAAGAGTTTGGATTGTAGCTTGCACATATGCTTAGATAGGAAATATAGGAGACAATTTCTACCATATGATGCTAAGGTATAAGAGATGGACCTTTGAAGCGTGATACCAATCGGAGTGCACCAATATACCATCCTTAGCACCATTAGTAACTATATATACACAAAAACTAGAATACCTCATGAGATCAACATTACAAGCAAGGGTCTAGTTTCCATAAAATGAACATAAGTCTAGTTACTTTAGCCTATGCATGCTAGTTTTTCATTTCACCATTCAAGCATATAACTAGCATACACCACACAAGCATGGATATTGAAATTTAGAACTTGTGCTATGCAAGCAAATATATGAAATGCACATCAAAATGCAACATACAAGTTTATGAGCTTGCTCCCCCTACTTGTGTGCATTTTTTATTTTTCCCTTTACAATGTCATTTCATTTGTTTGCTTCTCCTATCTTACTATATTTGTGAATTTCTCTCCCCCTTTGTCAACAATTAGCACAAAAGGTGAGCTCAAATTATAGATAGGTTGGGGTGAAACCATGTGAAATGAGGATCATTTTCCCAATTTGGTTCAATTTAGATTACTTGCAAAAGATATTTAACTCGGTTTGATCCAAGGACAAGCTTCTTCACACCTTCAAATAAGGGTTATCTTGTACCATGTTGAGTTAAACACTTATAGCTTATTTTCTAGATCAAACACTAGGTTTACAAGTCCACAAACATGTCATATGCTACCACTAGATCATTTCAAGCATACAAGCAATAGTGGTACCATACAAGCATCAAATTCATTTGATTTTCATGAATGAGCCTATTCAAATGTGAAAAATATCTAGATGCACTAAACATGTCCTTATCAAGGATGTATGCCATGCCAATCAACTTTTACCTTGGATTGCTCGAAGAAGAGGCATGTCATATAAGTGGGGTGCATCAACACATATTGGAGAAGTCAAGTATGGTCAATTTATTCCTTAGCTTGCAAAACCTCTTTTCATCAAGTGGCTTGGTGAAGATATCGACAAGTTGATCTTCGGTGCCCACACTCTCAATGCAAATGTCCCCTTTTTGTTGGTGATCTCTTATGAAATGATGGCGGACATCAATATGCTTTGTTCTTGAATGTTGAACCGGGTTGTTGATGAGCTTTACGACACTCTCATTATCACATAGCAATGGCACTTACTTGAATTTAATTCCAAAGTCACTCAAAGTAGCCTTCATCCAAAGTAATTGAGCACAACAACTACCGGCCGAAATGTACTCTGCTTCGGCGGTTGAAAGTCCTACACTATTTTGCTTCTTTGATGACCAAGACACAAGTGATCTTCCCAATAGTTGACATGTGCCTGATGTGCTCTTTCTCTTAACTTTGCATTCTGCATAATCGGAGTCTGAATATCTAATCAACTCGAATCTTGCTCCTTTGGGATACCACAATCCAACATTTTGTGTATGCTTCAAGTACCTCAATATTCTCTTTGTTGCCTTCAAATGACTTTCTCTTGGTGAGGCTTGAAATCTAGCACACATACATACACTAAACATCACATCCGGTCTTGATGCGGTCACATAGAGTATACTTCCAATCATAGACCGATACATCTTTTGATCTACCATGTTGCCACTAGCATCACTATTCAAGCTTTCACTTGTTCCCATTGGTGTACTAATAGCTTTAGCATCATCCATTCCAAATTTCTTGAGCATGTCCTTGATATACTTGCCTTGACTCACAAATGTGCCATTCTTTATTTGCTTGATTTGAAGACCAAGGAAGTAACTAAGCTCTCCAATTATAGACATCTCAAACTCACTTGCCATCATCTTGCCAAACTCCTCATAAAAATCTTGATTTGTTGACCCAAATATGATATCATCAACATAGATTTGTATTACAAACAAGTCATTTCCAAGCTTCTTGGTGAAGAGCATGGTGTCAACCTTTCCCATCTTGAATCCCTTAGAGAGTAGGAAATCCCTCAATCTCTCATACCATGCTCTAGGTGCTTGTTTTAATCCATACAAAGCCTTTCTCAACTTGTAAACATGGTTGGGTTTCTTTTCATCTTCAAAACCGAGAGGTTGCTCAACATACACAAGCTCATTGATGTACCCATTGAGAAATGCACCCTTCACATTCATTTGGTACAACTTGATGTTGTGGGCACAAGCATAGGCTAACAAGATCCTAATTGCTTCTAATCTTGCAACCGGGCCATATGTTTCTCCAAAGTCAAGACCTTCAACTTAAGTGTAACCTTGAGCCACTAATCTTGCTTTGTTCCTTATTACTATCCCATCTTGATCTTGCTTGTTCTGAATGACCCACTTGGTTTCTATCACATTATGATCCTTAGGCCTCTCAACTAACTCCCATACTTGGTTTCTTGTGAAGTTGTTTAGCTCTTCATGCATAGCATTGACCCAATCAACATCCTTCAAAGCTTCATCTATCTTCTTAGATTCAATGGATGACACAAATGAGAAATGCTCACAAAATGAAGCCAATCTTGATCTAGTTTGCACACCTCTTGAAATATCACTAATGATAGTGTCCAAGGGATGATCTCTTGCAATATTAGTTGGTTGAAGCACTTGCACTTGATTGCTTGCATTTGATAGATCACTTGGTTGAGACAATGAACTAGACACTTGTTGTTGATCTTGCACTTTGTCATCACTAGTACTTGCTTGAACTTGATCATGAGAACCACTAGCTTGCACATTTGTGTTAGAGAGCACTTGATTCTTGTCATCTTCAACATCAATCACCTCTCTAGGCCTTATATCACCAATGTTCATGTTCTCCATTGCATTGACCAATTGAGTGCCTCTTACATCGTCTAGATTCTCATCTTCTTCTTGAGAGCCATTGTTTCATCAAACTCCACATCATGAACCTCCTCAAGAGTACCACTAGCCAAATTCTAAACTCTATATAACTTGCTAGTAGTGGAGTAACCAAGCAAGAAACCTTTATCATATTTCTTTTCAAACTTGCTCAATCTAGTGCCTTTCTTCAATATATAGCATTTACAACCAAAAACCCGAAAGTATGCTATGTTGGGTTTTCTTCCATTCAATAGCTCATATGGTTTCTTCTCTATCATGGGGTGACAATAGAGTCGGTTGCTATAATAGCAAGCCATGTTTATTGCTTCGACCCAAAATGAATGACTCACATTGTACTCACTCAACATTGATCTTGCCATGTCAATCAAAGTTCTATTCTTTCTTTCCACTAGGCCATTTGATTGTGGAGTGTACTTGGCCGAGAATTGATGTCTAATTCCAAATTCATCACACAACTCATCAATTCTAGTATTCTTGAATTCACTACCATTGTCACTTCTAACTTTCTTGATAGTTGTTTTAAACTCATTGTGAATGCTCTTGACAAATGATTTGAATGTTGCAAATACATCACTCTTGTCAACAAGAAAGAATACCCATGTGTATCTAGTGAAATCATCCACAATCATAAATCCATATTTGTTTCCACCAATTCTTATGTATGTGGTTGGTCCAAACAAGTCCATGTGCATCAACTCAAATGCCTTAGATATGCTCATCATGCTCTTCTTTGGATGTGTGTTACCAACTTGTTTTCCAGCTTGACATGCACTACATAGCTTATCTTTCTCAAATGTGACATCTTTCAAGCCTCTAACTAAGTCATGCTTAATCAACTTGTTTAATTGTTTCATTCCAACATGACCAAGCCTTCTATGTCATAACCAACTCATGCTAGACTTAGTGATCAAACATGTTGTCAATTGAGCTTCTCTAGCATTGAAATCAACCAAGTATAGATTTTCATATCTAAATCCTTTGAATATCAAGTTAGAGCCATCTACACTTATAATCTATACATCATTCACACCAAATATGCACTTGAAACCAAGATCACACAATTGAGCTACCGATAAAAGGTTGAAGTTCAAGCTCTCTACTAGTAGCACATTAGAAATGCTCAAGTCATTGGATATTGCAATCTTACCAAGCCCTTTGACTTTGCCTTTGCCATTGTCACCAAATGTGATACTATCAATCACATTGCTCTTGTTTTCATTGATTGAATTGAACATTCTTGGATCACCGGTCATGTGTTGTGTGCACCCACTATCAAGCACCCAATGCCTTTCTTTGACTTTATAATTGACCTACAAAAGAAGATCAATTCTTTTTAGGTACCTAAACTTGCTTGGGTCCTTGAAGGTTAGTTACCAAAGTCTTTGGTACCCAAATGGCCTTCTTCTTTGGGCCCACAATTAGTGTACCAATGAATTTAGCATTCACACCATTGTCACCCTTAACAAGCATGTAACAAGAATCAAATTTAATTGAGGATACAATAGGTAGCTTGTTCTTGCTAATCTTGCAATATTGCTCTACATGCCCAACTTGCTTGCATGTATTGCAAAACCGACCATTGCCCTTCACAAAGTTAACTTTGGAAGTGACAAAGACTGCCTTGCCTTTCTTGGGGGTATAGCCTAATCCCTCTTTGTTGAGAGAAAACCTTTGGCTACCCAAGTACTTTAGCAAGCGTGCATCTCCACCATAGGCATTGCCTAAGGCACAAGTGAGCTCATTCACCTCCTTCTTGAGAGTCTCATTTTCCACCATTAGTGAGGCATCACAAGTGAGACCATCACTTAAAGGTGAAGTAGAAGTAGTAGTGCTACAAGAAGTGTTAGTGGGAGCAACTATAATGGACTTATAAAAAGTTTCATCAATAAGATCACATGTTAGTCCCACATCACAAGACATGATCACTTGCTCCTTCTTGGCCTCTTCCTTCTTGACTTGCTCGATGAGAGAGGAGTGAGCTTTGCCAAGCTTTTCATGGGCTTCCATTAGCCTCTCATGAGTGGCGTTGAGCTCATCAAGAGATTGCTCAAGAAATTTGACTTTCTTGTTCAATTCCTTGCACTCCTTTCTCTTCATCTCAAAGCAAGTATGCACTTGCTCACACATGTCCATGAGCTCCTCCTTGGAGTACTCCTCATCATCATTATCATCACTCCTATAAGCATCACTTTCACATTCATCATCATCACTCACATCATATTTTACCTTGGTAGGTTTTGCCATGAGGCATGTCGAAGGAGTGTCGAAGATGGAGGGCTTGTTGTTGATGGCGATGCTTGCTAGTGCTTTCTTGATAGATTTCTTGCCATCATCACTAGAGTCACCACTATCCGAAGAGCCATCACTATCCTAAGTGACCACATAGCCTCCACCCTTCTTCTTCTTTTGGAAGGTCATTCTCTTCTCATTCTTTTCTTTCTTATCCTTCTTGCGCTTCTTCTTCTCATCCTCATCATTGTCACTATTGTAGGGACAATTTGCTACAATATGATCGGGACTCTTGCAATTGTAGCATCTTCTCACATATTCTTTTTTTTTGGTGTGATCTCTTCTCTTTCTTGCACCATAGCCCTTCTTCTTCATGAATTTTCCCATCTTGCGTACAAAGAGGGCCATAGCTTCATCATCAATATCACTAAGATCATCATCATAACTTGATTCTTTCTTGGACTTGCCCTTGTTCTTGGATGATGATGAGCTAGCCTTGAATGCTATACTCTTCTTCTTCTTTTCTTCTTCTTCCTTCTTGTCATCCTTGTCATCCCCTTCCCTTTCCACACGGTATGTCTCTTGGGTCATGACATCACCTAATACTTGGTTAGGGGTAATCTCCTTCAATCCTCCTCTTATGATAAGCAATCTCAACATCTCAAATCTTGGAGGTAAGCACATCAAGAATCGATGAGAGACATCATCATTCTTGATCTTCTCTCCCAAGGCCTTCAAGTCATTTACAATCACTTGCAACCGATGGAACATTTTTGGAATGCTCTCATCTTCCTTCATCTTGAAGCTTGTCAACTTATCCTTGAGAATGTACAACTTAGCACTCTTCACCGCTGGTGTGCCCTCATATGTTTCCTCCAATCTCCTCCACACATCATTTGCTCTTTCACAATCCTTGATTTGCTCAAACACCTTGGAATCAATGGCATTGTATATGGTGTTGAGAGCCATTGTATTGCATTGCTTGTTGGTCTTGTCTTGGTTGGTGGGGTCATCGGGATCAATGATAGCATAGTCATTCTTGGTCACCTCCCATACTTGATCATTGATTGAACCAAGATACATCCTCATCTTTCTCTTCCAATAATCATAGCATGTGCCATCAAAGAACGGTGGTTTGCCCCCCACATGGTTGAACACAACTTGAGCCATAATTTGACACCGAGGTTGTTAAGCCTTCAATCAAACGGTGACCATGGCTCTGATACCACTTGAAAGGTCCTAATATGGCTAGAGGGGGGGTGAATAGCCTATTTAAAAATCTACAAATTAACTAGAGCAATTTGATTAGTATGACAAATAGCGAAATGCAAACTTGCTCTAGCTCTACAAGGGTTGCAAGCCACCTATCCAATAAATTCTAGTTACAATGGTTACTAGGCACACTACTTGTAATGTTACTACTCACTAAGAGCTCTCAATCTTGCTACTCTAAAGAGCTCCACTAGATGAACTTAAAATAACAAAGCAAGGTCTCAATTCTAATTACACTAAAGAGCTTGCCACAACTAGTTTGCAAGAATATAAATGAGTGAGCAGGGTGATTATACCGCCGTGTAGAGAAGTGAACCAATCACAAGATGAATACTAAATCAATCACTGGGAGAATACCAAAGGGCAAGAGACAACCAATTTTTCTCCTGAGGTTCACGTGCTTGCTGGCACGCTAGTCCCTGTTGTGTCGACCAACACTTGGTGGTTCGGTGGCTAAGAGGTGTTGCACGAACCTCGTCCACACAATCGGACAATTCAAGAACCTACCCACAAGTGAGGTACCTCAATGACACGAGTAATCCACTAGAGTTACCTTTCGGCTCTCCACCGTGGAAGGCACAAGACCCCTCACAATCACCATGATCTAAGCCGGAGACAATCACCAACCTCCGCTCAACGATCCTCGCTGCTCTAAGCTGTTTAGGTGGCGACAACCACCAAGAGTAACAAGTGAATCCCGCAGTGAAACACGAATGCCAAGTGCCACTAGATGCAATCACTCAAGCAATGCACTTGGATTCTCTCCCAATCTCACAATGATGATGAAACAATGATGGAGATGAGTGGGAGGGCTTTGGCTAAGCTCACAAGGTTGCTATGTCAATGCAAATGGCCAAGAGAGTGAGCTTGAGCCGGCCATGGGGCTTAAATAGAAGCCCCTATGAAATAGAGCCGTTGTACCCCTTCACTGGGCACAACACGGGGTGACCGGGCGCTCTGGTCAGTTCGACCGGACACAGGACCCTAGCGTCCGGTCGCCCGATGCTTGCCATGTGTCATCGACTTCAAACGCCAATCGCCCGATCTCAATGGTCAAGTGATGACCGGATGTGTCAGTTAGAAAGTGACCGGACTCAGGATCCCAGCGTCTGGTCATTTCCAGTAAGGTTCCAAATGTGACCAGACTCACCCGGTGTTCGGTCACTCAACATTTCTTCTGTGCGCCTCACGTCAGCGTATGTCCGCACTGACCGGACGCACCCAGGCAGTGTTCGGTCACTCTTCGCGCCAGCGTCCAGTCACAAGACTAAGACGCGTGCTTACTGCTGCTACTAACTGGACTCTGAACCCAGCGTCTGGTCACTACTCCACCAGCGTCCGGTCACTCTGTGAACCCCTGTCTTTTCTGTATAGGGCGCCGGTGGCACCATTGAACTATCCGCACTCTACGGGCGGACACTCCGCTGGTGAAGTTTCTAACCCTTGCTCAAATGTGCCAACCACCAAGTGTATCACCTTGTGCACATGTGTTAGCATATTTTCACAAGTATTTTCAAGGGTGTTAGCACTCCACTAGATCCTGAATGCATATGCAATGAGTTAGAGCATCTAGTGGCACTTTGATAATCGCATTTTAATACGAGTTTCACCCCTCTTAATAGTACGGCTATCTAACCTAAATGTGATCACACTCGCTAAGTGTCTTGATCACGGAAACAAAATGGCTCCTACTATTTATACCTTTGCCTTGAGCCTTTTGTTTTTCTCTTTCTTCTTTTCCAAGTTCAAGCATTTGATCATCACCATGCCATCACCATCGTCATGATCTTCGCCATTGCTTCATCACTTGGAGTAGTGCTACCTATCTCATAATTATTTTGATAAACTAGGTTAGCACTTAGGGTTTCATCAATTAACCAAAACCAAACTAGAGCTTTCAGTTGGGCATCCAGCGCCTCGACATCTGGGGCGACTCCTAGCTGGTCGTCAACCAAGTCATGAAGGAGTCGAGCTGTCACGACGCCAAGATGTCTATGTACTACCAAGAAGTCCGACGGCTGGAGGACAAATTCGATGACCTCGAACTCAATCACATCCTAAGGCACCTCAACAAGACGGCCAACGCGCTTGGAAAAACAGTGTCCAGTTGAGAGCCGGTGCCAATGGGCGTCTTCGCTAGTGACCAACTCAAACCCTCAGTGCGCTATGAAGGGTTGGAATAGGCCAACGATTGCCCACCTGATCCAGCCTCAGGGGCTGACCAACCGACGGCTCCGTCCGGCCCTGAGGTCATGGAGCTTGAAGAGAATCCAGCGATAGAGCCCGACCCTCTAGACGACTGGAGAATAGTTCCCCCACGTGGAACGAGAAGGGTCCCTGCATGGATGAGGGGGTACCTATCAGCGTATCCTCGCCCTCCAGGACATCCCACTCCACATCGACAACTACCTTATCATCGTCTTTGTCGTCTTCGCTGTCTTTCTCCTCTCCTCGCTCCCGTGCCTGCTATCTCTGCTGTTTCTTCTTCCGCTCGAACTCCTTCATCTTCCTCTGCCACTCGGCTATGGCACGGTTGGCCGCCGCCATGAACTTGTCCTTCGACAGCGGAGCCGGGCAATCCATAAAGACAAGTTTCTTCGGCTGGTCCTGCTATCCCAATGTCAGCACCAAGGGGTCAGGAATTCAAGTAAAAAGGAGGCACGAAGAAAGAGAACTTATGAAGTCGATGAACCCCGGTTCCGGTCACATTGGGGGATGCCCCGGCACCAGATACACAAAATCAAGGACGACGCCGACGTGGTCCTTCAAAGGCTCCATCATCTCCTTGATGCGTTGTGCCACTTTGGAGGGGAGCGCTTCATTGACAAGCACCGTCCCTTCGAGCGACGCTCTAGGCACCATCTGGTGTAGGGGAAGCGCACGCCATCAGCAGCGCCACCCTCCTCATGTGGTAGGCGTCGATGATCCCTGACCCCTTCACGCCCCTCTCCTCTAGAATTTGGAGGGCGGCAAGATGGTCCTTGATCCTCTTCTTATCTTTGTCCAGGACACCCCACTTCCATGACTCTAGGACCTCTTCGATGATGCGCCCAGAGAACACTGGCAAGGGGGCGGCAACATCATCCTTGACATAAAACCAATACGAATGCCACCCCTTGTTGGAGGTCGATAGACGCATCAACGGGTATTCGTTCACCCAGTTGTTACGGAGATGAATGCCGGCACATCCCACCGGCACGCTCAGCAATTACTTCCCGGCCCACTTCTTTAGAAGGTTGACGACGAAGAGATACCACCACAGGTCGAAGTGGAGATCGATCCCCAAGAACCCCTCACACAGGGCGATGAACGCCGTGATGTGCTGAACCCCGTTAGGAGTAAGGTGCTGCAACTCCACCATGTAGTAGTCCAGCAGCCCCCGAAGGAACTTGTGGGCGGGGATGGTGAATCCCCGCTTGTGAAAGCGAGTGAAGGACGTGACATACCCTTTGGGCAGCGACAACTCGTCCTCATTATCGGGCAGCCACCACTCCTAGGCGGCGATCAGCGGGCAAAGGAGGCCACGGCGAACGAGGCCCTCTAGGTGCTGAGGGGTGATGTCGGATCTGCAACATGGCTCCATCGAATGACTAGGTGGGGTGGTTGGATGCGAGCTTGGTGGCGGTGGTTGGATGCGAGCTTGGCGGCAGCGGTGATGCAGGTGCGAGAAGCTTAGGCGATTGGTGGCAGAAGTTGTAGATGCAAAGGCGAGAAGGCAAAGTACGGAACCCTAGGGGCGAACCCCTCGGTTTTATAGGGGCGACAGATGTGAGAAGGGCAACAACCCACCTAGGTCTCCGAGCCTACCACGATATGCCACCACGTCACATCGTGGGATATGCGTCCGCGATCCCTATCCTTTCCCACCAAAATCATGCCGGATGTTTCGCCTTCCCGAGCAAATCAGGACTCTTTTCCCACAGAGGGAATACGGGTCAAAAAGCATTTCTCTGGCCCGCCTGGGCCTAGGACTTTGAGGGCAGGCCTAATAGTTTCGACAGTCGTCCCAACGAGGGATGGGCCCGCGAAATGGCCAAACCCGGGCACACGAGCCTCAAAGGAGTCTCGATCCATAATCAAGTCTCAACCAGGCTGACCCCGGACAAATCCCCACGAACGGGATACCAGGATTCCCTTTAAACTATCCGGTTGACAAAAACCAAATCTCACAGCCATACCCTCGAAGGGTCTGAAATTACCCCCCGGACGATTCTATCTGAATCACCTGGGGGCTCGGGCGCTACACCCGTTGGGTGCGCTCGCGCGCACCCTCGGGCGAATCGAAATACCCCCGGGTGATTCTATCCAAATCACCCGGGGGCTCGGGGGCTACACCCGACGGGTGCGCTCGCGCGCACCCTCTGGCGAATTAAAATACCCCCCAGGCGATTCTACCCGAATCACCTAGGGGCTCGGGGGCAACACCCGTTGGGTGTGCTCGTGCGCACCCTCTGATGAATCAAAATACCCCCCGGGCGATTCTATCCGAATCACCCGGGGGCTCGGGGGCTACACCCGACGGGTGCGCTCGCGCACACCCTCTGGCGAATCGAAATACCCCCGGGCGATTCTACCCGAATCACCCAGGGGCTCAGGGGCTACAACCGTCAGGTGCGCTCACGCGCACCCTCTAACGATTCAAAATACCCCCGGGTGATTCTACCCGAATCACCTGGGGGCTCGGGGGCTACAACCGTCGGGTGCGCTCATGCGCACCCTCCGGCGAATCGAAATACCCCCCCGGCGATTCTGTCCGAATCACCCGGGGGCTCGGGGGCTACTGTCGGGGATCTAATACTGGGGTACCCAATGAGATAGAGCTAATAACCATTAAGCATTAATGCTCCCAATCAGACAAGAACGCAACTACACTTCTTGCCCGGAGGACTAAAGATTGGCTCCGCCTTGCCCGACGTCTGAGGGCAGGCTCTGCCTCACCCGACGGTTGAGGGCTAGCTCCGTCTCGCCCAACGGTTGAGGATAGACTCCGCCTCGCTCGACGGCTGAGGGCTGGCTCTGCCTCGCCCGATGGCTAAGGGCTGGGACCACCTCGCATGACGTCCCAGGGCAGGCTGTGCCTCGCCCGACGACTAAGGGCTGGCTCCGTCTCGCTCGACGTCCCGGGGCAAGCTGTGCCTCGCCCAACGACTAAGGGCTGGCTCCGCCTTGCTCGACGTCTACACCCTGCCCCCTCATGATGACGAGCACAGGGTAAGACAAGACACTCAGGTCAACCGCAGTACCAAGGACCATGCCCTACGCACCTACGAGAAGGTACCGTTAGGATACGATGGGACGGGCGCTTTAAGCCCCCAGGCATGGCAGAGCCCGAATAATATTGTAGGCGCCGACTTTTGTTCTACAGTATTATAGGCGCCGCCATCAGCCCTCGGGCGTGGATCCTGACACAAGCATACGACAACCACAACAATCCAAGGAAGAGCTCACATCATCTACAGTGACGGGCGTATGGTCATTTCCCCGTCTACTCCCCGCAGAGTCATGGCTCGGCGCCCCGACACACCGCACCGTCCGCCGGGGAAGGATGGGACGTGACCACTCGCTGAAACGAAGCCAGAGCCCGGCCCTATCAGGATCGGCAAAACATGCTATCCCTGGCGTGGTCTGCCATGTCAGCAGGGCAGGCTCAAGGGAAAAGGAAAACCCGGCACCTTCGAATGACCTTCTCTACCTTTGGTTTTTCCTCTTTCTCCCATCTGTAACCCCTGCCCCCCCTTGGTCTATAAAAGGGAGGGCAGGACGCCCCACTAAGGGGAGGGATCAATTCGACACAGAACACACAACCGAGCAGCAATCGAGCTCTTGACGTCCTTTCGACCTTTCCATCAGAGACTTGGGACCTGTCCCTCTCTCGACCATTTGTACTCCCTACTATGAACCTTTTTCGGTACTAATAACATGAGCAGCAGCAAACTGGACGTAGGGACATTCTACCCGAACCAGTATAAATTTTGTGTCCTTTAGTACGCCATCCGAGCCTAACGCACAATAAATATAAATTTACTAGTTGGTGTTTGTTCGAAACACCAACACCGCTGTATCATACAACGAGTTGACGGTGAAAATGTCTTCACTGCTGGTTCATATGGCGAGGCGGCAGTGATGAGGAGCACATCATCACTGCCGGCTGGTGATGCAAACCGGCTGTGATGATGGGCTATCACCATCGGTTGGTAAGACGAAGCGGCAGTGATAGTTATCGACCCGGATATTCTTACGAACCGGCAGTGATACTCTCATCACCAATGGTTCATATTACGAACCGTTGGTGATAGCTATCTCTATCATTTTTAATGGTACCGATGATGATAAAGGTGTTGCTGGTAGGTCAATCTATAGTAGTGTCCTTTCTCTTATTCTGGACAAGCACAAAACAGGCCAACACCCCCCTCTCCTCCCACCCCCTAGTCGATCTCCTCTTTGCCCCCCTCCTCCTTAGCGTCACCCCTATCCCTTCTCACATGCAAAACAGTAGCAACTATTCTCTTAATTCCTGGCCCCACTTTCCTTAATATCTACTTAATCACGCCCCTCTCTCTTCCTTTTGTTTTCGCTTGACGAAAACAATCATGTCTCGTCCCTTGTCACGTACAGAGGAGAGACAAACCTCTGCTGTCCTCTTCCCCTAGTCGTCCCTCTTTCCCTTCCTCTCTCTCTCTTTACCATCCACTAAAACAGAGTGCCCCGTCGATTGAAGTCTGTTTTGCTACTTTGTTTCCCTTCCTTGGCACCTCATGAAGGAATTGGTGAGATTTACTTCACCCTCGCTGCTGTACCTGTATTGGGTGGTGGTTGCTGCTGCTGCCGTAGAGGGTACATCGATCAACGATAGCACGAGCAGGACACCCCATTGCACCTCATTGTCACCATCGGTCTGCATCCAAAATTAGCTTTAGTGCATCTAAACCAGCAGACTAATTTTTTAGTGAAGTTTTAACTAATTGCTAGCCAACTAGATAGCCAACCACAATTATTTTTTACCAAAACTAGTAACTAGTCATGTGTATTAAACATGCCCTTACTGCTACTACTACCAAAACGCAAAATTTTGGATTTTTTCCATGTAGGTTTTATTTTTACTTACTTAAGGCATGCTTGACACACCTGGCTAGTTACTAGTTAGGGCTAAACAATAGTTCCAATTAGCTATGGTTGGATAGCGAGTTGGCTAACAACTAGTTAAGACTTGGCTAACATATTAGTCCATCTATTAGCTCTTTTTGTTTGGATGTGCTAGAGTTTTTTTAGCTAGCTAACAATTAACTCTTATATCTAAATAGGCTCTTAAAGCAACCACAATGTATATGGACCAAACATTTTATATACATGGGAGCCCATAAAGTGTCCAAAACTAGGAGAGAGAAAGATAGGAGTAGGAAAACAATATTTTTCTATAGATAGTCTATAATCTTATGAGTGCCTTTTACTACGTATTAACTTACAATAGTTTAGATAGCTGGTGATGATTATTTTCGTCAAACTGCCTTCGGATAATATTGTGATTGCTCCACCACGTTGCTAACCTCGAACATACGTATAGGCGGTTGTCTCACGGATTTGCTAGCACTCGGGTCCAGGACCCTAGCATTCGGACATTGCCGCGCAGAGAGAGCAAACAAGCGCACAACGCGTTAGGCATGCGAGGGAGCGCACCAACAGTGGGCACCGTCCCGGACGTCATCCACGCCACCCTGAACGTCGTTCGCGCCGTCGGCCGCTTCCCACGCGCATCCTATGTGTAACACTCGATCTACTTTTGAAATATCAAGATACAACAATTGTAACATACAAAAGAAGACAAATGAAACACTTAAAACAAACGTCTAAAACACTTGCGAAAAGTGCCTGAAAAACATTTGAAAATCATTGCAAACATTTACAACATCTAGATGAAACACTCGCAAACATACGTATGAAACACCTGAAAACACTTAAAACATATGCTTGCAACATGCATGTATATGCAATATTCAGATAAAACACTTGCAACATTCATCTGCAGATGAAATATTTAGAACATATACTTGAAACATACGTGTATAGCCATTACAACATGTACAACATCACAATCTACTTTTGCAACATCGATATACAACACTTGTAACGTACCTCTAAAAATTCTGAAATACTCGAAACATACTATTGTAACATATGCTTTTAGCGTAGCATGTGTCCGCTGCTTAAATGAATGGAGGCTCGTCAGCTCGATGCCGTAGAGTGGCGCAGAGATCGTGGTGTAGAGCTCGTAGACGGCATGGACCTTACGGCCCCGACCTCTCCTCCAGGCTCCAGCAACCCGTCCGCTCGACCCGCGCCCCTATCCACAGCCGCGCGCCCGCGCCCCCGTGACCTCGCCGCCCCACCAATGGCAGCGCGAGCCCCGGAAACCGGATCTCGCATCTCACGCAGCCCAGCGGCTAAGCGCCGCTGTTACTCGCCATGATTAGCTTAATCTCCCACGAAATTACCGAAACGCCCCTGTTGTGCCCCTCGTTTTCCCCTCGCCTTTTTCTGGCCTCCCCTGCCTTTCCTGCTACCACTACTGTTCACACTCCACAGTACGGAGGCTACTACCGGCAGGCAGCTCCTAGGACCATATCCGAACCCTAACCCTAGCCGATTTGGTCGGTGATGGAAGAGCAACTTCCTCGAGGCGGCGGCGGGGGGAGGCCCCCGATCCCGGCGGCGGCGAGGAAGCCGGCGCTCGCGCGGCACGCCTCTTTTGTAAGTCGGCTCTCCTGAATCTCGCTTCCTCCGCGGCTAGCAAGATAGCTTGCGTGATCTGCGCGATAGATGGGAGCTTTTGTGTGGTGGTCGGCTTGATTCGAATGCTTTAACCTGTGCTGTTTGGTGTGCCTGCTGCCGCCTCAGCTGCGAGGCGCGAGCCGATTGTGCCAAGGCGGTGGGGTTTGCACTGGTGTGATGGGACGGGACGTGTTGTCCTGGATCTGGGAGGTGAGAGAAGAGTGGGAGGGAAAAGAGTTCTCTGAAGCTCCTGGTACATCCTTGTTTGTACTAGAGTACTGGTAGTGACTAGTAAGTTGAGGGGCAAAGATGCTTGGAATCAGGCTGTTTATGTGGATGCACGCGATTGGGAGTCTGGAAAGCAATTATAATTGCTTGTGATCTGGTGGTGTCTTGAAAAGACTGCTTTGGATTATATGAAATGATAGGTTTTAGTATCGAATGGATCAAGTACGGGGGCAGGGGACATTCGAGAATGTTTGTGGGAAGTAGATACTCCTGCCTTGGTAACTGATGCTTCCCTAGCAATTTCGTCGTGTATAATTTATTGCAGACACAGGTACTTGGTAATGGACATGAATACATGATGATGTAACTTTTCTTGACCTGGGGGTTTTGTTCTGGTAAAGATTATTGTTTTATCATTCCCTGTGGTGAAAAGGTTGGGTGGTTCGAGTACATGGCAAAAGGGCATAATTGAACTGTTAATTCAGTACTTATATGTCATGAAAAGTCTGATACCCCCACGCCCTGTTCTGGCCTCATGGCCCCCAGAACATTATTCAAAGTTCTGTCTTTTGTCTGCTACTCTGCTTTATATGTTGATTGATTGATCCAATAAATTTCTCCAGTCCTCAACAGTTGGAAAACCCCTAAACTAATTTTATACTCCACCATCAAATGATTTTTTTTTCTTTGGAAAGACCATCAAGCAAATTTAGGAAGCAGAAGCTGAGGGGTTTTGGTTCTGATCTCATAGTTCTACTAGGTACCTGGTTTATGTTTGATCACGAGTATCAATGT
This sequence comes from Miscanthus floridulus, assembly GCF_019320115.1. Classification (NCBI taxonomy): domain Eukaryota; kingdom Viridiplantae; phylum Streptophyta; class Magnoliopsida; order Poales; family Poaceae; genus Miscanthus; species Miscanthus floridulus. Next base: position 19,410 of record NW_027096457.1, on the reverse strand, counting down.
GAGGATTTACTTGATATAGTATGATTAATAAGGCGATATATGTACCGAATGAAGGTACACTCAGAGCACGAGTTTGTAACTCGTGTGCTGGTGGCATGGTGCACGGTATGTGCACCTAGTGAATCAAAAAAGGTGGTATATATCTGACATGTTCGTCTTTTACCTTTTAATTATAGTGAAAAAAAGGAAATAAAACAAGGCCTTTTACCTCAGTTTGAAAGTGTGTATCCTTTTCTTGTATGTTTGATAAGTGACACTGGTTTTGAAGGTGAGGAGTCCTGCAAACAATACGAAGCCTGAAAATGAGAGAGCTTTTGAAAGCATAGACACTGAATTTATTCCAGTTGTACGATCTGGTGGGTGGGCTGATATTGGCTCAAGGCACACAATGGAGGATGTCTTTATCTGCTCTGATAATTTCATGCAGGACTTCGGATTTGAAAGTTCTGACGAAGGCCCCAGTGCCTTTTATGGGGTATGTTCCTAATGAATTGTGGCAGTGTCCAATCTCCTTTGTCAATACTGCTATATATCTTAGCTGGTTTTAGCCATTTGGCTAGAGAAACAGTATAGGCATCCTATTTGGAAAATAATTTGGTCCATCTGGCTAGCATTTCCTGCATGTTTAACCTTATTTCCATTTTTTATTCAGGTTTTTGATGGGCATGGTGGAAAGCATGCAGCTGATTTTGTGTGCAGCAATTTACCAAGGTTTATTGTCGAGGATGAGGGTTTTCCTAGGGAGATAGTGAAAGCAGTATCCTCTGCATTCTTGCAGGTCGATGCTGCTTTTGCAGATGCTTGTTCTCTGAACTGCTCTCTTGCTTCTGGTACAACTGCTCTTGCAGCACTTGTGGTTGGGAGGTAATGCTCTCATTAACTTCTGCAACTGTGATCCATACAAAGTCATTGTATAGAATAGGTGTTACTGCTATTTGAAGTTTCTCACTACATATGGACGATGGGAGCTGTTTTTTTTTATCCAATCTGCCAAAATCAATTCTGACATCACATGATATGACACATGGTAACTGCTATCTGAAGTTTATCATTTGAGGATGAGGCGCCTGGGTGGACACCTGTTGGTATGTCCCAGGAGCCGAAGGGTAGTAGGTTGGAGGCACGCCGGCCACCAGAGCGTGCTGCTGCAGCTGCTGCGATGAAGGCGGGCCGGTGCGGAGAGGTGGACCGCGAGGGCCACCGGGAGTAGCCCCGGGCCACATGTGAATGGACCCGGTCCACGGGTTGAGGAGGGAGGGCAACTGGGAACCACCGGGTGAGCCGCTGTTCGAGCCGCCTTGGCCACGGCCGCCACGACGACGCCGGCCACGGCCATTACCAGAGAAGCCCCCCTGGCGTTCTGTTGAGGACGCTCCCCGGCGTGCTGTTGAGGGCGCTGGGTTGCAGACCCAGAGGCCGGCTAGGATGCAGGTGGCTTGCTGGACGAAGAGACGATGAGAGCCGATGGAGGTGCCATGTTGAGCTCGGCCAGGCGCAGGTCGGCGCGGACGTCTGCAAAGGAGGGAAACGGCTTCTGGCGCGTGATGAACTGCGACATGAACTGGAAGCGCTCATTGAGGCCTCTTAGTATGTTCAGCACCAGAGTACGGTCATGGACGGGCTCGCCAAGATCGGCAAGGGCATCAGCCATGCCCTTCATCTTGCGGCAGTAGTCGTCGATGGAGAGGGCGCCCTGGGAGAGAGTACGGAACTCAGCGTCGAGGAGCATGGCGCGTGACTCGCGATTGTTCAGGAACTGTTGTTCAATGCCGAGCCACGCAGCCCGAGCGGAGATGCCGTCACGCTCGTGGATGACGTCCAGAAGATCGGTGGAGATGGTGTTGAAGATCCAGGAGACGACCATGCAGTCCATGCGGGACCACGCAGGATCGGTGAAGCGGGAGGCGTCACTGAGGACGTGATCCTTCAACGCGAAGCGGCCGAGGATGAGGAGGACGTAGCCGCGCCACCTGGAGTAGTTGGAGGACTGAAGGTCCAGAATGATCGGAATCAAGTTCTTGATGTTCTGGACAGCGGCAGCCTGGCTGTGCAGATGAGCGATGGTCGTGGCGTCGGAGGAGAAGGAGTGATCGCCGCCGTCCTGAGAGCCGTCGTCGTGGAAGGAGTCCGTGCGGAGACGGTCCCGGAGGGCAGTGGCCTGCTGTTCCAGGGCGTCGGCCTGCGCGCGCTCCTTCTCGAGGGCGTCAACGGCGGCACGAACGCGATCCTGAGCGGCAGCAGCGGACTTGAGGAGATCAGCCTCCGTCTGAAGCTGCTGGCTGCGGTCGGTGTTGGTGGAGTGCAGGGAGGCGGCCTCCTCCTCCAGCTTCTGGGCGGCGGCGAGAGCTTCATCACGAAGCTTGATCGCGGTAGCCGCGGTGGAGGCGCCGGAGGTTGAAGTGGCCATGGGCGCGCGGCTGGGCAGCTTCAGGCACGCCGGCGGCAGGGAAAGGTCGCGGGCTGCGGCGGCAAGGAAGGGCGCGCGGGTGGGCGCGACCCGAGGCGGGCTGCGGCGGCAAGGAAGGGCGCGCGGGGAAGCAGAGGAATCGTTAGTCTGATACCATGATAGAGAAAGGCTAAGAGGCTTTAGATTACTTGATGATGAGATTACAAGAGGGTTACATATATATAGAGAGAGGCTAAGCTAGAGAGTTAAGAGGGGAGAAGTCCTAGGCAACAAGCTGGGAGTACCTAGGCAGCACACTGGGTAGAAACCCAAGAGGCAGCCGATACAAAGTAATAGCTAGAGGAAATAAATACTTAACACTATTTGCTGTTTATGGCATCATGTACCCTTTGGTCCCACCTGGCCAAATCTGTTCTAACAATTTGCACTCGCGCGCTTAATTGCAAATGAGCTACATGCGCCTTCACTTTTTCCCCACAAGCAGGGGCGGAGCCACCCTGGGCAACATGGGGCGGCCGCCCCAGCTACTAGCTGGCCAACCTCATTACCCCATTCAGTTTTCCCTCATCTCCATGACCGCTGCAACTGCAAAGCTCAGTGACTCGGTGGCGGTCGAACTCAAAGTCTAAACAATCGGGCAAGAAACTACTACTACTGTCTGCTGAAGGGGTATGGCTCGTTGGGCTTACTGGTCCATAGCCTAACTGGCTAGCAGGCCCGGAACGAAAAGAGGCCAACCTAACAATGCAAGAAGAGACGCAGCAGCACAATCGTCCATCAGCTCGTCACGCTCGGCGCCATCGTCCTTGATGGGAAGCAAGGCTACTGGAGAGCTGGCCAACTGGGAAATATAACAAGTTAGGGAATTACTTCTTTATTGCTCTCTGTACAAGAAGTTTTGCTCAATTTGTCCCCATTGGCCTTAAGCAAACATAATAGGTATGAAATTTTGTCAAACATTACTGGCTGGGCTTAAAATTTTCTCTCGCTAAATGTGTCATCAGCAATTTGCATGGAACTCAGTGCTGTAAATAGTTTGTCTGCCATTAACGGAGAGTTTGAACTTAGTATATTGTGTAGAATACTAGGCCTGTTGCTAGACTTGATGACACTGCGCTGGTATATGCGATTTGTTCATTTAGTATGCCCCAGCTAAAATTTTCGGCTGGCTCCGCCACTGCCTACAAGGATCTGCATCCCCTGCCCGTTGGTGACTGCATATTTGCAAATTTTTATGGTGCATGCATGTGTTTTTTCTCAACAATATTCATGTGTTCTCGTTTAAGGAATGTCCTGAAGATAGCTAATTTTGTGAATAATTAAATTTGTGAGTTCTGATCTGTTAAATTTTGCACATGCTTTTGACAATCCTCAGCTGCTGGCATATTTCTGTCTCTGGGTGCTCAACAGGTTACTTCTGGTCGCAAATGCTGGTGATTGTCGAGCAGTACTTTGTCGTCGTGGAAAGGCAATCGAGATGTCCAGGGATCACAAACCATCTTGCAACAGGGAGAAGATGCGTATTGAGGCATTGGGTGGACATGTTGATGATGAGTACCTGAATGGGCAGCTTAATGTCGCGCGAGCAATCGGGGATTGGCATATGGAAGGCATGAAGGCATGTGATGGTCTTGGCCCTCTCAGTGCCGAGCCTGAGGTAATGACAACAGATCTGACTGAAGAGGACGAGTTCCTGATCATGGGTTGTGATGGGATCTGGGATGTATTCCGCAGCCAAAATGCAGTAGATTTTGCCCGCCGTAAGCTCCAAGAGCACAATGACCCGGCCACTTGCTGTAAAGAACTAGTTGATGAGGCCATCAAGAGGAAGAGTGGTGATAACCTTTCTGTGGTTGTCGTCTGCTTCAACTCTAGGCCGCCTCCTGTTCTAACAACTCCTAGGCCTCGTGTACAGAGAAGCATATCTGCAGAGGGCCTGAGGGAGCTACAGAGCTTCCTTGATAGCTTGGCTGATTGACATGGGGGTTCTAGCAGCCCCACTATAAGTTTTGACCTTTTCCATAGCTTAGCTTGGGAAATAGGTTTAGCATGTGCTATCTCATAATTTCGCTGAGATGGCTGTTGTTGAGTGATCCAGAGTTGTAAAATATGCTGCGGCTAATTGTATCAGCAGTTAAGAGTATTATTTATCAGTTTCTGGGACACGTTGACTTTGTAAGCCTTGAATGACTAGTCGGCATTTCGTAGGTCTCCATAAAATTGGTGGTGGGTCGTGGTAAAAGGCTCATAATGCCCTTGAATATTTTCCGTTGTTCGCTTTGGATAGTTATTAATTAACTTGGAAAGCTGCTATTTTTGCTGCTAAGTGGTTGAATTTTCAAAGATAGACATAGACATGTTTGTAACTGCAGTAGCCGAGCAGTGTTTTTCGCTTCAAGATACATGGATTGCCTGGCCCAAAATGTATATCCAGAGTGCTGGGCGAGACAAAAGACCAGGGTATGCTTTTGCTTCTGGTTGGATGCTTTGTTGCTGGTACCGCAATCATCATTGAGAAAAGTAACGAGGGGAAACCAGGTGATTATCACTATCAGGCTCTAGCTAATCGTGGTGACACGTGATTGAACTTGATTTTGCACCTGATTCAATCACGGTTACATGCACCTCAATTCACATGTATTAGGGTATATTTGAGTAGAAAAAAAACTAATTTTTACTTCAATTCATTTCAACATACGTGGATTAAGGGATTGTTTGAATGTACTCAACCCACATGCAGGGTTCAAAATTTCGTCGTAAGTTCGGGAATTTCGGTGGTGATCGAAAAAAATCCGAAATTTCGTATTACACTAATTAATGTGCAATACAACTATAGGCTTATATTTTCTATTGTTTATGTTGGATATTCTTCTACTGAGTACATGTATAGTCATAAATCATGCTACTATTTTGTTTAGATCTAAAAGATTTTTTTTAAAAAAAAACAGACTTTGTGTTTAAGTCTCTAAAAAAATTTCGGCGAAATTTCGTTCGAAATTCGTGAAATTCAGGAATTTTGGTGGTGGCGAAATATTTCTAAAACTGAAATTGAAAACCCTGGCCATATGTGTTAAAATGGATTGGAGTCGAAATAAAACTAAGTTACACCATAATCCACTCTAATACATGTGGATTGAGGTGAATATATATGCATCCAAACAAGTCCTTTAACAAAAGTCCCACTGATTTTCACCGTCGCGTTGAGTGATTTGGTCATGCCGGTTGCCTCATGCAAGGGTTCATCCAGGTGTTACTACTTCTCAATCATTAGAAGGACGAAACAAGAAACGAATGCTGAACTAAGCAAACACTCAACGAACCTTGATGGAACTCAGAGTGATGACTCGTATGTACGTTGCCATGTCTGTTTGGATAGGAAAGAATTCACGATAGACTCACAAGAATCAGTATAAATTCCGCAGAAACGTCTCGTCGGGAAAGAAAAACTTCAGAAACGTACGGGATTCTCCCGTTCAGACTGGGCTGGGCATGTTGCTCGGCGACTCGTATAACATTGTTAGCCCAGTTGACGTTTACAGGGTTGTTGCTGCTTTCGGCGGCCCGTAAGTCTGTAAACCATCAGCGAGCAAGCCCATGACCCCATGACAAGGCAGAAAAACCAAAGGAAATATCCCTTTCACTTCCTCTGGCTTTGCTCAGTTTTTTTTTTTTTTTTTTTTTTTTTTTGCTAATCAGACGTAGACACTGCACGTAAATTCATAGCTATGTATGCATGCACATAGGGCTGGACGAAAAGTTCACAGTAGCTCATTCGACTCGGCTCAATAGTGACTTGACTCGTTTATATTTTTCAACGAGCTGAGTCAGTATTTTAGCTCGTATAGTTAACGAGCCAAATATGTTGGCCTTGAACTTGTATTATTTGTGTATTACTTCATGTCTTAAACTGGCCTACAACATGTAAACTTGGGATTATTATGACTCAATCACTTTGTTTTTAATGGATGTATGAATAATCAATAGTAAGATTATGGATGGATTATGTATTGTATGGAGTATAGACCATGGATATGTGGTGCAATACTATAGTATATACTACAGTATATGTTATACCTCTATATTTGTTAGCACATATTAATTTTTTGTTTGATTTAAGGCTCATGGTTATGTTATTTTTTGTATTTTATTTTATACTTGGCTCGCGAGCTAAATGGGCCCACTCAAGCTCGTAAACGAGCCAAGCCGAGTTGACCTTTTGGCTCGTCAAGATAACGAGCCGAGCCGAGCTTTTGCTCGTTATCTAGCCCTACACGCACACACCTTACACATATGGGCACCTCCAATATGAGCACTTTCGAAAGACTAAGACATATATTAAGATTGACGAAGTCATCAATATGCATCGTTGTCAATAGGCAAATGTCCTACCACTGCAAGAAAAACCCTTGTTAAAATATGGATCATGGAATGAATAAAAAAAGCGAGCACCCCAAGTTGAGGACTCGCTGGGAAGGTTCCATAAAAAAAAACTCAACCAACTAAGCTGCTGTAATAAGTTCTTTTCTCCTCTCTCAATCGAGAAACTGGATGTTTGGACTCCTCCAACTTTTGAAACCAGTTGGTTGAGCCGGTTTTGATAGCAATTTGACCTACGTGGTGCCGTGTTAAACGTGCCGATGTGTACAACTTGGCTCACTCAGACAGGGATTAAAATCCTTCTTACAACCCTCTGTCATGAGTGAATCCGATTTTACTCCCACACATACGGAAAATCCTTTATATGACGATGGAGTACCCCCAATTTCCAACATTCACTTAGGATTCCATGCCCACCAACATGACCGCTAACGCCACTACCAGCTACTACCACAGCTAATGACAGAAGGAAACATCTGGCCATCAGGCATCACCCATGAACGTCGCATCACATTCACATCAGTGGCCGTTACCTGCATGATTGCGTGCATGATGGCCATCGCCCACTGGACGCTACTCAATGAATGGCGACCAAATCAATCGGGCCCAGTTTAGTTCCCCAAACATTTTGCAAAATTTTTCACATTCCCCGTCACATCGAATCTTTAGACGCATACATGAAATATTAAATATAAATAAAAAATAAAATTAATTACACAGTTTAGACGAAATCCACGAGACGAATCTTTTAAGCCTAATTAGACTATGATTGGACACTATTTGCTAAATAACAACGAAAATGCTACCGTGCCCATTTTGCCAAAAATTTTGGAACTAAACTGGCTCCCACTCTGAGGCCCCCGCGAGATTTTATCTGTCCTCTGAATGAATTTTCAGAAGTGGATCTGCACGCATCGCAATTGCGCACGACATACACACAGCAGCGCACTGACAAACTGAACCGATCATAGCATGGACGAAAAGGACCGCACTGCGCAGGCAACCGAGACATGTTCCCCATTAGCGGCCATAGTGGTGGTGATGGCCCAGTAAAAGCCGCATCTTGGATGCAACTGGATTACTGGATGGTTCATACCGTGGAAATCGTTTAGGAGCAGCCACTGAATATGCACACGACAGATCATGACACTAATTACTCGCTCATATTATGGTAGAACGTACCAGGAACTTGCTTATAAATTTTTAGGCCTGGTTTAGTTTCCAAAAATTTTCACCCCAAACTATCACATCGAATCTTGCGGCACATGCATGGAGTATTAAATATAGACGAAAAAAAATTAATTGTATAGTTTGGTTGGAAATCGCGAGACGAATGTTTTAAGACTAATTAGTCCATGATTAGCCATAAGTGTTACAGTAACTAACATGCGCTAATGATGGATTAATTAGGCTTAATAAATTCGTCTCGCAGTTTTCAGGCGAGCTATGTAATTAGTTTTTTTCGACATCCCCGAAACATCCGATGTGACATCTAAAAATTTTCATTTCGCGAACTAAACACAGCCTTACAGGAATTCTGCATGAAACAGTACATTATCACAAATCCCAAAAACAATCAATTGAAACTTCCATGTTCCAAACATAGTGCAATATCATACTGTCAGTTACTATCATGATAGAGAAGCAGTCCTTGCTTTCAGCAACGGTGACATCAGGCCAGGCACGGAGCCAGCGGTGGAGCTAGGGGGGCTCCAGCCTCCCCTACCGCTCGCGAGCAAGCGAAGCCCCATAGAACCGCCGTCTGAAATTTC
>NW_027096457.1:0-6354 GCF_019320115.1 Miscanthus floridulus | reverse complement strand
TATTTCACGTTGCATCCACATATATATAATAGGAACAATGATGGATTGCGAAGTCATCTGGAGTAGCGGAAAAGATGGTGCCTTGATGATCATGTCACCATGATGGAATGCTAATCCTTGTTTACATCTTGCCTAGGCATGCCCCGATGGATATCCCCTATTATTCTGCACTTTATCTTATGCTTGTGCATTAAGTTTTAAGGAGTTGAATGAAAACCACTTGCATATATATATATGCTTATCCTATGAGTCCTACTAGTATGTGGGATCATGTAGATTGCTATGCTATAGGATCCGGTAGAAGTCGAGTGATTACCTGTCACTCGCGAGAGATAGGAAAGATATTATTGTTACTGTCACATGGAATATATATGAATGATAATTGGAGACCGGGTGGAATGGTACTTTGGATCTAGACTTGGTTAGGCGTTCGAGCGAGGCTCGAATTGCACTTGTTCTGCTTGTGTCGATTAAGGACCATCCGTTGCTATGGATGGTAGTCAGGTCATAGACTTATTATCCTGAGCACATACTTGCTTATGGGAGCGGGAAGGCTCATTACGCTCTTGTCATGGGTTCTGGCTCTTTCTGGACCAACTGATTGGAGGCGGGAAAAGGTGGAGGTCTAAGCACCATACTGAGACCGGGTCTTAAGTGTGGGGGCTTGGAGTCCAAGTTTGGATGGGGACCTGGACCCCGTGACAAGAGTGGAATGGGTTGGTCTTGTTTGTGCCTGAGGTACAAATGGGGCATGTGTTTCGCGGTACCTAGCTGGGATACATTGGTTCATGAATCGCTATTTTTGTGAGACGGTACGACTTGGCTATGGTCTAGCACCGTAGTAAGAACTGGAATATGAAAGATGGTAAAATGGTTCTGATTGCTTACCACCTGCTTGAAAGTAGCATAGGTGCTTACAAAGAATGGGTAGTTAATGAACTAATGATGACTGCTAATGAAGTTGAATATAAGGACGCACGTTTAGTAATGCTTCCGCAGATGCAATAAACCACAAGCCAGATTGCCTTGCATATTCTTGGAGTCTTTTATTTTCCTCCTATCGGGTAAGTCTTGCTGAGTACAATCGAGTACTCAAGGTTTTATTCCCCTATTGCAGGTGATCGAAGGATACTTAGAGCTGACTCTTATGTGTGGAAACCTCCTAGTGGCTCAGAGAGGATTCCTTTCACGCTACGACCGTAGTGTTTATTTATAACCCTCATGAAAGGTTTTTATAAGAAAAGATGTAAAATCTGCTAGCATCTCTTGTATGAAAATATCCACTATGTTAATGCTCCACCATGTCATTAAATTAATCATGCTTCCTCTATAACTCTGATAACATTGTTATATTCCGCTGTTATTGTGACAGAACCACCCAATTTATACAAGATCAAGTACGGTTGTCCCCGCTAACATGTTGACACGCGCATACTTTCACTTATATAAACCCGGTAGTCCACCGAGTGTCACGAAGGACCTCGGTAAATCAACATCACAACCAAGATCACGTGATTAAGCAAATACACATCACATACGCAAAGTTGCAGCGGAAATAATATTAGAAATGGGTTCACAAATAATAGTACAAGTTTGGGTTTCAAAACCGATTAGTGAAAACAACATAGCTTTCAAATGATTACATTAATATAAGCTCCAAATACATTGCTAGCAAAAGTGACATCCTTAGATAAAAGCATATAGATGAGAAGTAAATATAGAGTCACCGAGCCCACCGACAGTTAGCCACCATCTTCAGCAGGCCAAGAACTTCACCTACAACATGGTGGGATAAACCCTGAGTACTCGAATGTACTCAGCTAGACTTACCCATCGTAAACCAGAAATAAAGTGACACCAAGGAGTATGCAAGGCTTTATAGGTAGAGCTAGCTTGACAACATTTTGCATAAAAGCCAAGATTTCAGCTATACATTTTTAACAATTCAGTAACCAAGTTAATTATAGCTATTCATCTCTAGATTAGCAACTAACCTGTGCCAAACATGTGGGATATCATTTAGTAACAGGCAATAGTAACCATAGCCAGTATAATGTTGTAACATCATCATCATTATTATAACCATCAAGTTCAATTACTACATTGTCATTGCTCAGCCAAGTTCTCACTATCCGAGAGAGATGGTGATTCGAATCGATTCCAACCCAGCTGGGGATTTATTCCTAACACTCACCCAATCAACCTGATCAGTGGTTGCCTCAGGTCACCTTTGGTACAACTCAGGAACAAATTTGTGGGTCCGCCCAGCGCCACACTCTAAGGGAGTCCACTCTGCCAGGTGGTCAATCTCACCTTTGGACTTACGCCAATAGCTCCCCACACATCCTTACTACCTCCAAAGTACGCACTTTCACTTTTCGATTCTCAGCCTGAGTTGAGCTACTCGGCTTTATGGTCGGAATGAGTCATGACATGAGGACGTACAATGAATTGGTCCTTAAACAACATAGACGGGGATAGATACACACTTGAGACCTCCATGTCTTGTTGCTTCTCTATCGACATCCCGCCCGGTCTCCATTTATTATTAACACATGGTTATTTCCACGATAGCAAATATAGCCAGCCGTGCTTTGGTATCCACCTATATCTCGCAGGTGATAGGGAATCACCTGACTTCTACTGGTCTAAGCATCGCTAAGCATACATTCGATCCTGGACCTACATAGGGTTCAAGGTATATTTCTAGACAAGGTAGTTCTGTGCATCAAGTGGTTCCAATCAACTCTTATAACCTAATGCATCAAACATAAAGAACTCAAGTGATATTTATAAAAAACATAGGAGGCTTAGAATGCTCTGGGGCATGTCTGTGATCCAACACTAGGTTAGTGTTTGTTAGACGACACTCGCTAGGCGAGTATCTCCTATCCTAGCACTTGTCTAGTCCTTCCATCTTTAGGATAGGTCCATCATACACCGTCTTCGGGTTTGGCTCCAACATCACGTCCTTCACATGGTTCATCTAGCGTACCTAGATGAGATGCAAGATGCAAGTGCATGAATATGAAGAATTGTAATATGAGATGCATCACATAATAGCATTCAAGGCAAACATAAAATCATGCAAGACATAGACACCTAGAGTTATTTAACTAAACATCACACAACCTATTATAAAGGGATACCAAGCGTATTAGGTATGGCACACAAGTGAACTTAAGTTCAGATATTGCACCCTTGCATTGATCAAGAACTAACCAACATGTTTAGCCAAAACAAGAGCAAGCTATAGCAATCACCTGACACATGTATAGAAATCTAGACAGCTGCACCGCAGTCACTTGTTTTAACCATAACTAGAGATATAAGCATCCAAAAAGGGTGACCCTAGACTTTCTGTAAAGCTAACGAAATTGACTACAACATTATTATCATCATCACTAGGTGATTCCACAATTAACAAGGTCAATCAAGCACAATTGAGCACCTCTGTCTAGACTTGGACAGATTCTGCCATGCAACTTCACAAGCTTATAACTAGAGTTGTACTAATCCAAAATACATGAAACAAGACAATATGGAAATATTATGAAATTGTATACAATTAATATTTAATCATCCCAGCATGATTCCCAAGTTAAAAGGGACAAACAGTCACATTTATCAAATCTGGTCTAGAAATTCTAGAGAACTATAATTTCTAAAGACCAACTTAGAACAGTCATAACTCAAACTATTTGGCTAAATGCCATGAAAATTTAACACAAGCTATTTAAGTGAGTTATATACAACTTTTTTATTATCATCTTAAGATGATTCTACAGATAACAAGATCAATTAATCCAATGAATGCATCTCTGTCTAAAACATGGATAGAAACTGACATGCCACTTTAAATAGCTATAACTGGAGTTCTACATGTCCGATAAATGTGGTTCTTGACTTTTTAGAAAAGTTAGCAAATTCTAAACAACTTTGTTATAAACACCTAAAGCTAATTCTACTACTAAGAAGGCCCCACAATACCAAAAAGACAACCCTATCTGGGTTTGGGCAGAAACATCCACAGAGATTTAAGCAACTATAACTCAAGATCTACTTAACCAAAAATCAAGATATTTAGCTTTTTGAAAAGATTAAGAAAAGTACTACAACTCATGTACTGTCATAAAGTCATGATTCATAACTTAACTAAGCTAATTAAGTCAAACATGCAAGCCTATTTAGAATAGGAGCAAGGCAACACATGGCATTTTTATTTTTATAGATCTTAAACTATCAAGTCTAAACTTCCAAAAATTTTACCAGACATTACACATCACCTTATTAACACTCCATAAAAATTTCACATTTATTGGAGCACCACAACTGCAGTTATGAAAAAGACAAGACATAACTAGTATTAAGAACCTAACTGCATAAATCTATTTTTACATCAAAATATTTAAACTAAAACATGCCATATTATAGATCTACTGCATAGAAAATTTCACAAGGATTCCAAAAAGTCCTCATTTACTATTTTACATTTTTTCTACTAATTACTACAAATTTTCAAATTTGATCATGCAAATCTGCATAAATCAAAGAAAAAGGGGTGTAGATCTTGCATCGGGGACCCTGTAGAAAACATAACTCAACGTCAGTGAACATGTCCTTTAGGCACTATTTAAATGAGTCTATGGTTTCATAGAAAGATCCTTCACTTCCTTCAAATTTCACATGAAGTCCCTGGCCTTCTTCAACAATAGAGCAAGCAGGGGAGGACATCAGGACCGGCCCGTTCAGGCAGCCAGGGTGGTCGGCGGTAGCAGAGGAAGGGCGCTGGGGTAGGCCATGCTCGCGGTTGGCACTAGCTTGCCCCGAGCTGGCCACCAGCGGCATGGCCACAAAGCTTCCATGGGTGGCCATGGCTACAGGGCAGCACGTGCAGTAGCAGCATGGCAAGGGGTAGCGGCACGGTTGCTAAAGCGATGTAGGACAAGGGAGGAGGCGACGACGGAGCTGACAGCGGCCTTATTTGGGTGACTATGCGAGAGTGGCCGGCGGGGATGGGGCTCCAGCAGTGGCATGGTAGCAGCATGGTGCCAGCTAGAGAGAGCAGGAGAGGGAAGGGGAAGGGAGAGGGAGAGAGTGGAGTGGGCAGGGGAGTTCGGGTCTGTGTACTCATGCACATGGGGCGAGGTGGTGAGCATGCACGAGCGAGGTGAGCCAAGGGAGCCATGCGGCGTCGAGACTCTATGCGCTGTTAGCCTTGCTGCTTCTGCTGAAAGAAGGAAAGAATTTCAATACCACCTCAAACATACCACTGAAGCTCGATGTTCATCCCTCCATATCTCCTAAACCACTTAGTTTTGGCACAATCCATAGTAATCAAAGTTGTAGAGCTATGTGATATCTACAACTTTGCTTAAAGCGTCAAAGTCTGATTCAGCCTGGTTGGAGAGATACAGGGCTATGAAGCGGGGTACACGAAAACCTAAAACTCAGTTTCAGTCCATTAGGGACTTAGCCAAATTTTTGAGCTCCAAAACAGCCATGGATTCCAAATTGAGGGCTTGGTTTGACTTGCTTACAAGCTGATCCAGCTATTGGTACTAAAACAAAGTTTGTTCTACACCACGCAAACTTCAACTTTTATTTTAAGGTGCAACTCCATGCAAGCACTATAAGACATAGTTCAAAGCAAGTCAAAGTAGCATCACGTTAAAGCTTAAATTATCCTTTTTGATCTATTGAAGCATTTTCTGGCCCCTTGCTCAACATGAACCCTTCATAACTTTGTTCATGAGGGTAAGTAGAGTTGTTTGAGCCAGGTTGCAAGGCTTGGTTGATGACCTATAATTCCATTCACTTAATAAAGCAATCCAAGAAAGATTATAACTTATTATTTCATGTGACTTCTTGATTCCAAACTTCATGAAACTTTTCCACAGGTCAATATGGATGTATGTTGATGTAATGTATATGAAATAAGAATGTTTACGTTACTCTTGCATAATCTTAACAAGGGTACTCATGTAAGTAAAGGTGTGTTGTCCAAGTTTAAGTTGGAGCTCACTCTTGTAGATTTGATCTTGGCACCTTCATCTCCACTTAACATGCCATGTTTGAGATCAAACCCATTGCTTAACTTGTGACTAACACTTGGGGTGTTACAACCCTCCCCCTTACGAGAATCTCGCCCCGAGATTCGGTGTGAAAGACTTTTAAGGGAAGAGAAGCATGTCATCCATTTTCCAACATCAGTGATAGCTTTAAGCTACTTAACTTTGGAGTATCAGAGAGGCTAATTTGGGTCAAGATAGTTTCTGATACTTGTTCTTCGTAGTAAGTTTTTGTCTAAAGAATTTCCTTCATTGACTTCCATGAAGCATTGTTACTTTGGGG
>NW_027096456.1:0-40000 GCF_019320115.1 Miscanthus floridulus | reverse complement strand
AAGACTAATAACTCACTGTTCAACTTGGGCAAGTCTAATAAAAGCTCAAGGACTACACTCACCAAGTGTGCTCCCCCGGAATCTATGGATGTGTTTGGTTCGCTTCCACCACCAAGTCTGCCTAGCAAAATAATCTAGACCAGCTCTAGTCAGTTTTAGCCAATGCACTAGCTTTTGTTTGGTTGTTCTGTTCTAGATAAGCCTGGATTGGTTAGACCTAGTTTGATCACAATACTAGTTCAAGTGCATTCACCTCATCTTGGTAACTTTACCTCCATCTTCTCTAGTTCATACATTTTGTCGAATAGGTTGCGAGCACTGCCCATGCCGCTCCACGAACACTATAGAAGGGGCAGCAGACTGGCATTCGCATAGGTGCCATGGGAGTATCACCTACAACAGCTCCCTCAAGACACAAATGCAATCATGAGTTCAGAAAACGCTAAAAATCAAAATCGAGAAAAATGCAATCTACGGAGACAAAAATCTTTGAAGCACACCAAAAGTTCCATCGAAGCGCAAACGCAATCACCTGCAACATCTTCCTTGAAGCGGAGCGACAGTCGGCACCCACCGCGAAGACGAAGCCGCTGCGGACGAGACTTTGGTCAGCGAGTGTGAACAAGACAAAGGGCGGCGATGCGTGTGCCCGAGCAGCGTGGCGACGTGTGTGCTTGGTGGCTTGATAACGGCGTAGGTGAGAGCATAGGCTCCAGTGAACAGAGACGGCAGTTGCATAGCCCCCGCCTGGCTCTGTGAAAGCGCTCGCCCTGACCGTTTGCTACAAGTCTGGCTTCGACACACTTTTTAGCTTCCTCTAGCGAGGCTTAATGTCTTGGCCAGGCATCCAAACACGAGGAAGTGGCGTTAGCTAAGGCCCTGTTTAGGTTCCAAAAATTTTCACCTTAGAGTGTCACATCAAATCTTGCGGCACATGCATGGAGTACTAAATATAGACGAAAAACAAAACTAATTGCACAGTTAGGTGAGAAATCGCGAGACGAAACTTTCGAACCTAATTAGTCCATAATTAGACACTAATTGCCAAATACAAACGAAAAATGTTACAGTAGCCAAAACCAAAAAATTTTGCCAACTAAACATGCCCTAAGTCTGGATAGGCCCTAAGCCACCATCCAAACGCATCCTATAGACGTAGACCCATGTCCTACTTCGCTGAGATCGGTCAAATTCAACATAGGCTCTGTTTAGTTTCTAAAAATTTTCACCCCAAAGTGTCACATCGAATCTTGCGGCACATATATGGAGTACTAAATGTAGACGAAAAAAAACTAATTGCACAGTTCTCGGTAAAAAATCGCGAGACGAATCTTTTAAGCCTAATTAGTCCATGAAAAGTCTTAACTGCTACAGTAACCCACATGTGCTAATGGCAGATTAATTAGTATCATTAGATTCGTCTCGCAGTTTCCTGATGGATTCTGTAATTTGTTTTTTTATTAATATCCAAAAACTGCTCCCGACATCCTTCCGACACATCGATGTGATACCCAAAAATTTTCATTTCGCGAACTAAACACACCCATACTTTGACTTCTTGCTATATTAAAATTATATTTCTTTATGTGTAATTCCTGGGATTTGACATGCAGCATGTTCGGTTGGCTGGTTCGCATCGGTGCTGGTTCGTGAAGAAGTACTACTAGCTGGTTTGTGTTAGAGAAAAATACTATTCCGACTGAAAATTTACGATCGTTTACGACGAGCCATAGCGAAACAAACAGGTTGAAGATTTATAAGGAATTTTTTTTTTTGTCGGACGGGGCGCCCAACAAAAATATCGCATAGGGGCACATTGGTCATCTTGCTGCGAAGTGACAAACATGGCGATGGATACGGAGCAGCAGGCGAGGAGCATCCATTTGGCTTAAGCTTACGCAATAATCATTGTAGTCAAGCAGCGGATTTGACCTTTCGGCACGAGCAGAGAGCAGAGAGCAGATGAGCTTCCTCCAGTCCTCCTCCAGGGGATTTTATTTTTATTATATTTATCCGCCGGCGACGCACTGCTGACACGGTGACTGGACCGACCGACTCCTCCCATATGGGACTGAACGAATAGGTGAAAATGAGGCTGGTTAAGGTCCTTTTCGAATCGATTAGCTGCTAATAGCTCACAACTGATATTAGCTAACTAACTATTAGCTGGTTCGCTTCACTGTGTGCTAAATTCTTTGCGTGCTGTTGAGTCCATCGCGCATCTCTCCAGCTCTTCTGACCCGATCGAGGCCTGCCATGCCATGCCATGCCTGCGAGAGGAGGAGGATGCGCCAGTCCACGAGCGGGGCACATGCACGGGCGCAGAAGAAACAGCACACCAAGGGGCCCCGGTTGGCTGCTACTTCCTTTCCTTTTCCTCCTCGGTATATATATATACTGTATATCGTACCACTTCCCATGTTCCGCTGTGAATGAATGCTCATCATGGCTTCTGCTTGTCGCCGCACGGCGGCCCGACGGTAGCGGTGGACAGTGGATGTGTATGGGACCATTGGCAAGGCTCTCTGCGCGGTCGGTCACGCAACGCAACCCGCCGTATGGTGACACGCCCATCCGCCCGAGGAACAGTGCCAGCCTTGAGGAAAGGCGGCAAAGATCAACCAAGCAACCAGAGTACCAAACGCATCGGCGATTCGGCATCGCTCAATGCGGCATGACGCTTCGGCTTCGACAGGGTCGATTCACCAACCTGCATCGCGTTGGCGTTGCCACCTCTGTTCTGGCTGGAGAGCCAATAGGCAAAGGCCCGGCGCTGCGCCGCCTGCCGACAAAACTAGCTTGATATTTCGTCACCGACTCCACCACTTGATATACCATGTTCGCTTGTTAGTTTCAGCTAGGCTTATTCAATCAAACAGCAGTGTTTTTCTCTTATAAAAAATCAGCACCAGTCAGCCCAAACCAGCACCAGCACCAACCAACGAACACGCTGATAGCCTACCCAAGGGACCAACAGTGGTGCGTGGCAACCAGTGTAGCGAGGAATGCAATCGGTAGATTCCAGGCTGAGCTGGCTCCTACACATCTGGCTCTAGAGACCGGATCGGAATCGGATGAATGATAGGCAGGCGTTCATCCGACAGCGCATGGTGCTCGGTTGTACACCTGTACCCGTTGCTGTGTGGTGTGCGACAACAGTCCATGGACCAGCCGCAGCCGATTGGTCTACTCTGCTCTCTTCCCGTCCTCCCGTCTCCCCTCCCCTGTGCCTGGACAGCGCAGGCGCATCTCCATCCTGATCTAATCTAGCAAAATAATAAGGTGGTGGGGTGATTAATAGCTCGCAGACGGAAGACGTTCTCGCCTGCTGATCACATCGTTTGGTGCACCTAATTAGTTGCCTTGTCCTCTTTCACGGAGTGACGCCGAAACCTCTTTTTTTTTCTTTTTCTTTTCCTCGTTGGAGTGGAGAAAAGAAAATGTATCACAATCTGTTCCAAAGGGTTCTGCTTCGGCCAGATGGAGAAAGTAAGGGAGTGGCACCGACTAGTGGAGATCCCAAGATCGTGAATTCGTGATGCCGGCGTTGCATAAGGGCGGACACTTTAGCGTTTAATCAATCTATAAGATCAAGCATCAGAAAGCATCGTCGGTTGGTTTTGATTAATGGTCCTGGCATTCTGTTAAACAGTCCCTGAGGAAACCTATCTCAGCAACGCCAACGCTCCAATGGAGACCTGGGATCCGAATGCGTTGGGCGAAGCACATGTCCCCAGCGCAGTAGAGCCTGCTTGCCAATCGCGTGTGGCGAGACTTTGTGACGAGGACATCACAGCGTCGACACTTCTCCCACGTCTAAACAAAATGCTATTGATATTGTTGGACCTGTTATAAGACAACGAGCAAAATAATTGGGGAAGAAAATAAATGCTCAGGTGAACGCTAATCTTTCCTTCGTTACAAACAATGTTGAAGATTCATCGATGCATTCAGGTTGTTACTTTATTATTCTTAGGAATGATGGAGCATATGAAAGTACATGGGATGATAGTTTTAGTCCACAAGTGTTGCTCTAGTGAATTCTTCAAGTGCAAAATTTAGGGCTGAAAAGATTCCACTTAATTCATGGATGTGCAAGGCTGCTATAAGTATTAGGAAAGAATATGTAACTATGTTCAATCAAGACAGAAGCTAAATGAGGACCGACAGCTACAAATTATGCTCAAATGCAAATCAAGGATGTCAATGCCACCTATTAATTAGGTCCAAGAAGATGAAAGGTTGCTACAACTACTGTTCACGTCACTCTATAGGTCTAGGAAGCCCAACTACTTCAGGAAGCCAACAGTCATGCTATTTTACTTTCCCACTAGTAGTTATCACTTATGTTTGAGTGTAAACTGAAAAGTACTCAATTAAACTATAAGTATGATTGTAATAGGACGTGAGAGGTATCTTTTGGCTATCAATTTTCGTGTAAACACTTGTTTTTTATTCAGAACAACCACACGTGAGTCTTGAGAAGCTTGCAAAACTTGTTCTTTCGATTCATGAGGGAGTTATAGAACGCCGAACTGCGGTTCACCCAGTTTGTACCTTCATGTCTTTACGACGTGATTGCGTGGGCTGGCATCTTTGGTGTGTGGAAGGGCGATTGTCTCAGCAGTTCGTTGTGAGTGTAGAACTCGCGGTGCACTGCCTCGTCGTCAGGTCACGCATCAATAGTTATCAAGTTCGTGGATCCTTCAGGAAGATCGGGCCACAACTACTCGTCACACGCAATCCCTAGGCGTGTGCACATCATATGGTATCAGAGCCTCCGTTTACTCGGTAGGATCATTCTTATTTTGGTAGGATAGTTTGTTCCTTTTCCTATAGTCCACAAATAGCCATACCACCAGCAAATTATATACCTATCATTTCAATTTTGCATCTGAATTTAGTTTGCAGCTTTGAGTTTTAATCCGTTGAGTCTTGTCTAGTTGCTGGTTCTCCTTTTGTTCTTTTCTGCAGTTGATCATAAATCATATCATTTATATGCTGTAATTTTTTTTCCTTGCGATTGTGCATCGCTATCATAGTTCCCAAATACATAAACCTGATCATTCAGTCCTCTACTTTCTCTTTTCACGAAATGCTTTGCATCAAGTTCCTTTGTTGTTTCACACACCTCAACTTGCAATTTTTTAGTTGTACTACATCCATATTGCCACAAGTAAAAAAAAGAGGTAAAAAAAGAAGAAAAACAAAACAGAAAGGAAGTGTTCCTATTCTGAAAAAAGTATCGAAAAAAGAGAGGGTGTTAGGATTGCGATTCAGTTGATGCAAAGTGTGTCACCTCTAATTTTGGGTGCTAAGTTCTTTCCATCCACATAATTCTTCCTTCAACCAGCAAC
Organism: Miscanthus floridulus; assembly: GCF_019320115.1. NCBI lineage: Eukaryota > Viridiplantae > Streptophyta > Magnoliopsida > Poales > Poaceae > Miscanthus > Miscanthus floridulus. The sequence continues at coordinate 34,643 of NW_027096456.1, read as the reverse complement.
TTAGGCTTGTGGTTTACTTGGATTATTATTCGATTTTGCATCACTAAAGTTTCAGATTGCAATGACGATACATCCCACCTAGCCCCACCCAAAGCATCATGAGCTGCATATGATATCTCTAATACAATCGTTTTTCCACCACTGATTTGCTGCCCCGGTTCTCCTCTTCAGGGAGACAAAGAGCTTGTTGAGTAAGTGGTGAGGGAGTGATTCCACATATATATATTGTCCTATTATTTTTTTCCCTCTCTACTAATATGTCAGGAGACAATCACCCTACTCCTGCCACTGTTTCTGCTCAAGATATCCAGGCGATGCGTGCACAAATGGATCGACTGATGCAAGAGATGCACACACTTCAACAATCTCTACAGCAACAACACGCTAAGCCTCCGCATGATGATAGTGACCATGTCGAGGATGATGATCCTACTGCATTGGAGGAGGAAGCTACACGTCTTCGAGCTAAGTCGCACGCCGTGCTACTGCAGGTGGTGGTGGTGGTGGCCGAGGGCATGATGCTGGCTTTGGTAATTTTGGTGGAGCTAATAGGAGGCCGCAATTTTTTGGTCGTGCACGGCGTGTTCCTATTGGAGATGCTGCAGATTTTGATGTTGATGATCATTCAGATTTTAGTGATGAACGGGGAGCAGGCCCCATATTCACCCTGGTGGTTATGATGCTCATGGAGGTGCTAGTTTTGGCCGCTTTAGAAATTATGGTGACAACCAGTTTGGCAGACATGATGGATACCGTGATCGAGGTCGTCATGATCATGCACGCCGCCGAGATGATGATGGTTTGGGTAAAGTTAAAGTGTCCATTCCTCCTTTTAGTGGGAAGGAGAATGATGATGCTTACTTTGAATGGGAGACCAAGGTGGACAAGATATTTGATTTATATGATTACCCTGCTGAAAAGAAGGCAAAGCTTACCGCCATTGAGTTTAAAGGTTATGCTCTAACTTGGTGGAATCAAATTCGTGCAGAATACCAATGATTTGGACATCACCGTATTACATGGGAAGAAATGAAGAGGGAACTGCAACGTCGTTTTGTTCCTGTATATTATTCTCGTGACTTACATTTGCGGCTCAAATGCCTTGTGCAGGGTACTCGCAGCGTTGATGAATATTTTCAAGAGATGGAAATATGCCTACTCCATACGGGAATCACTAAGGATGAGGAATCCACAATGGCTCGGTTCTTGGTTGGTCTAAATAAACCTATTGCTGATAAAGTGGACATGACTAACTACACAACTCTAACAGAATTAGTTCATTTTGCAAAAAGGGCGCAAAGGCAGCTTGCTGAATCTTATAAGAACCGTGTATCATTTTCAGCTCATAACAGTTCTACTCCATGGCGCCATTCACAACAACAAGGGTCAGGGGTGCACACACCTTCATCGCATGTGAAAGCATCTAGGCCCCTTGTTGGGTTTCGGTGATTAATGACAATACAAGATTACTATGACTAACGTGTATTTTGTAGAGGCAATTAAGTTAGGTCATGGTAATGGAGACCAATTGGGCAATCAAGGTTGTCATGCCCCTACGATGGAAATCGTTTCGGTTTTCAAAGGATGGACGACAAGGTTAAGGATGACTAGTTCTAAGTGTCGATTGGAGTTGGAGTGACACTTAGAGTAGTTTAGGACTTTGTTTTTCCCTTGGCCATACTATTAAGGGGGGTATGGATGGGTAGCTTGACCTAGGTGAGTCTAGTGAGTTAGGTGTGGTGCACACTTGTTAAAACTAGCACTAGGTAGCTCCACAACAGCCCTATAATCCTATGGAGCAAACTTCATTCACATATGTTTGAGAGTTGGAAGTGAATGGAGGGTCAAATGCTGATCGGACGCTAGCTCTGGTGCGACCGGACGCTGGCCGCAGGGTCCGGTCAGTATATTTGATCAAGGTGATTGCGTTCGGTGCGACCGGACGCTGGAGTGGTCAAGTGACCAGACACTGAGAGGCAGCGTCCGGTCGACTCCAGTAAGGTTCTAGAGAAGGAAATCTTCGACCGGACGCGTCCGGTCAATACTGACCGAACCCTGAGGATCCAGCGTCTGGTCGAGTACAGTAAGCATCCAGTGAGGGTTTAATGCGACCGGACGCGTCCGGTCAGTGGTGATCGGACCCTGACAGCGTCCGGTCAACACTTAAACACTGGTGTGCGGGTTGAACTGACCGGAGCGTCCGGTCACCCCGTAGAAGCTCATAACGGTTCATTTTTTAGGCTGCCTTATAAATAGAAGCTCCACTCGTGTGTGGAGTCACTTTTGCTCATTTCAACAGCTGAGAAACATGTTTGTGAGTGCCAAGAAGAGCAAGGTCCTAGTGAGGTGATTGAGATTTGAGAATCCAAGAGAGTAGCCTCATTAGTGAATCAAGAGTAGTAAAAGTGTGCATCCACCGTTCTCATTAGGCTTCGAGTGGTCAAGTGAGAGTTCATGCTTGTTACTCTTGGTGATCGCCATCACCTAGACGGCTTGGTGGTGATTGGGAGCTTGGTGATGACCCAACGGAGCTTGTGGGTGACCCAACTCAAGTTGTGAGCGGTTTTGGGTGATTCACCGTGACGGAGTGTCGAAGAATCAACCCATAGAGAGCACTTGATCCTTGCGCGGATCAAGGGGGAGCTACACCCTTGCGCGGGTGCTCCAACGAGGACTAGTGGGGAGTGGTGACTCTCCGATACCTCAGCAAAACATCGCCGCGTTCCTCTCTCTATTTACTTTGAGCAATTCAATACTTGTCTTTATATTCATAGAATTGCTATGCTAGAGTAAGTTTGGAACATAGGTTGCAAGTCCGTTGTGCGTTAGATTAATAGAAACACTTTTCTAGGCACAAGGGGTTAATTGGGCTAACCGTAGGATTTAATTATTGCAAGAAAATTTAGAATTAGCCCAATTCACCCCCCCTCTTGGGCATCTTGATCCTTTCAGTGTGCAACTTCTTGTTTAGTTTCGACTTCTGCCAAACAATTTGATTCGAAGGCAAAGCTGTAAGTTCCAATCAGTCCAACTCCTCCACTGCTGCAGCCCCAAGGAAGACAAGTAAGATTGAGTGTTTTAAGTGTGGTGGTCATGGGCATAAGCAGGCTGAATGCCCCAATAGGCGTGCTATTATAGCACTTGTTGATGGCTCTTATGACTCTCAGAGTGAAGAGGAGGACGAGCACAATATCATGGCATTAGCAGATGAGAATCTTGAAACTTGTGAGTATCAAGCCGAGGATGGTGAATATGAGCTGGGCTTGAATTGTTTGGCCATTCAGTCTATTCCACATGTTACTCAGGGTGACATACCACAAGTTGTTATTCCTCTGAATCTAGAGGAAATCACAACTGCTGATTTTGATGATTTGTTTGCTGATATTAATAATTTAGCGGCTCCTATTTTGTCCCAACATGGTAGTTCATTTGGGTCTGCAACAAGTTCCACTACGAGTGCTTATATTTTGAGTGCACCAGATCATTCTTTGGTGGTTCAACAAGTTCTTTCTACTCAGTTACTTGCAGCTGAGCAAGGGCAGCACCACAATTTGTTTCAATCATGATGCAAAGTGAAAGGACAGGTGTGCAGATTCATAATTGATGGTGGGAGCTGCAACAATATTGTTAGTGCCCTGCTTGTTGAAAAGCTAGGTTTGCCCACACATCGCCATCCACACTCGCACCATATGCAATGGTTGAATAATTTAGGGACAATGAAGGTTTCATCCATGGTTGGCTTATCGTTCTCAATTGGTGACTATCATTGTCGGTGCGAAAAGTAACCAACACGTAAATATTTATAGTTTTGTCGTACGTTGTGATCAGATGTGGCCTAGCACTCAATGACACATGGTTTATACTAGTTTAGGCAATATGCCCTACATCCAGTTTGAGTCGATCGGTGACTTTATTCCTGAGCCCAAGTGCTCAAAGTTTGCTGTGGGGTTACAAATGAGTGGGGATAAGATGGGGGGTATCATAGGTCCGGTCGGACTTTTGACCGAAGGGCCAAGAGTGATGGGAGCTCCAACATGCGCTAAGTATTGGAACGTATGCTCTGTGTGGCTTTAGAGTTCTAGAGCCAAGTAGAGTGAGAGTCGGAGTGAACCGTTTGAATCAATCCGTCGAAATTGATCCTTCGAAATTGTCCCAATCGTCCTTTTGGGAGAGAGCACATCCCCTTTTATAGATGATGGGGATGGCCTTACAAGAGAGAGTGAGTGAGTGTGTGTGCTACCTAGTCTTGTTGCCCACGCCGTCGGGTACAAGACAATTTGTCGGCGCCCATAATACTATTGACGCCCATATGCATGTGGTAGGCTCCATCGTGTTCTTCTGGTATGGCAAATGTCAGCGTCTACCATACTGTAGGACAAATGTCGGTGCCCACAACACTGTTCGTGTTCTGACATATCTGGAAGGTTGTAGAGCACCCTTCTGACATAGCCTGACAGTACTATCCTATAGGTGTGTAGGGTATGGTCATCGGTATTGCGGTTTGACTTGAGAGCCTCACTTTATCTGCTCTATCTGATTCTTGGGTCCTTTACTGAGCGAGCGTCCCCGTTCGGTCGTTTCCCAGTCGGCTTCGACCATGCCGGTTGGAGAAAAGCTGTAACTAGAGGTTCGGTGTATTCTCGGTCGGAGAAGCGGGTCAGAGTCAAAAGCGAGCGTCTCCCCTCCTTGACCAGGCCTTTCGGTCGGAGAAGCGGGTTGGAGTCAGAAGCGAGCATTGCCCCTCCTTGGCCAGGCCTTTCAGTCAAAGAAGGGGGTCAAAGTCAGAAGCGAGCGTCGTCGCCTCCTTGGCCAGGCCTTCCGGTCGGAGACTGGGTCGCCTCTTTTGGCCTGCCGTTAGGTATCTAGGCCAGCCTAGAAGTCGCGTGTTGTTTGTAATGTCATCTGCTGGGCCAAGCTTTTGCTAGGAAGCAGACCCATTAGGGACCTCGGGTTTATGAACCTAACAGAAGCCCCCGAGCCCCCGGGTGATTTGGGTAGAATTGTCTGGGGGGATTTTTGTTTTGACAGCGGGTGTGCGCGAGCGCACCCGGTGGGTGTAGCCCCTAAGCCCTCGGGTGATTTGGGTAGAATCATCCGGGGGATTTTTCGACTTGCCAGCGGGTGCACGCGAGCACACCCAATGGGTGTAGCCCCTGAGCCTGCATCCGACTAGTGAGTCGGTTGGAGGCTGAGTATCTTGGTACTCTTTCCTAGGGCCATAGACTCCTGTGTTTCTGCCATTCGGGGTGTTCGCCCGTGTTTGTCCCACCCATGACTTACGCGGTCGGTTGTTTTCCCGAGTCGGTGTCGGGTGACCTGAGCCCCTAAGCCCCGTTGGGATTTGGTAGGGGTTGGTCTAGTTCCGTGCGTTACCCCATCTACGGTTTACGCACCCAGAGGGGCTAAGCTAACGTCACTTGCCTCGATGGCTCGAGTGACGTGCTCGGTGAGCTCACTAATGGGCACGTTCGAGCGGAATCTGGGTCCGTCGTTCGTGACAGGATCGGCATAGCCCTCACGTGGCATTCCACTGCTCCTTAGCCCGCCTCCTGGTAGATGCCCGAGTCATTCCGAAGACCGACTCAGGTGTCCCACTGGCCTCCCCTCGATGGAGATTCTGTGGGCATGGCTCGAGGTTAGGATCAAACAAGAAGGTCGAGACAACCCTGTCTACTTTTGAGCAGATCGGGCAAGGGCCACTAGGGCTCATCTGCGTTTTCTCCCCTGGCTCTGTTTGACGTGAGGCGGCCTCGAGCCCTCCGTAGGCTGGCCTTCGAACCCTGGTTGGTCATTGCTCATGTTGAATAAGGCAACTACCGCTTCGTGATGCAACATAAAGAGTTGTGATGCATTACTTGCATATGCGATGCTTTGGATGTATGGGATGAATGAATGATTGTATGAATGAATGTGTGAATGCATGTATGAGAACGGATGAATGAATGATCATGCATTAGAAAATAAAGTAAGATGGTTTGGTAAAGTTACCTTGATGACTCGAGTGACGGGTTTGAGGAGTTCTTCTCAGATATGTCCAAATGGGATTCGTGTTCGTCATTCGTGACGGAGATGGCATGGCCCACATGGGGCATCCCACTGCTCCTTACCTGTCTCTTGACATTCGCCTGAGCCATCTGATCAACTCAAGAAGCCCGTTGGTCTCTCCTTTGATGGAGATCCCGTTGTTGGGCCCTTCCAAGTCCTACCTGGGAAGATGGAGGGCCGCTTGCATGCGGTTGCGCCTTATTTCCTACGCCTAGCGTGTGGTAGAGGTGGGCCATACCCAGGCCCCATCCTGTCTAACCAGGCATTGTTTCATTGGGCAGGGCACGTCCCATCAGTCAGGACGCGTCCCACCGCATGCCTATCCGCATTAAATAGGGGAAGAGAAAGGTTTTTTCGCCCCAATCCTTCGCCTTTCTCCAACTACTGCCTTTCCTCCTTAAATAGGGGAAGGAAGAGGGTTTTCGTCCCCTTCCTTCGCCTATTCTCCAACTGCTGCCTCTCCCCCTTCTTCCTTTTTGCCAAGCGCGTTTGTGCGCTATGGCAGTTTCTAAGTGAGAGACGGTAAAGCAAGGGAGAGGAGAACTCATAGATCCGTTCATGAATCCGAAGCGCAATGTTGAACTAGAGGCTATCCAACATAGATGAGGCGGTGCTAGCCGCCTTCACCGAGAAGGGGCTACTTCCACCGAAGGAGGTGGCGCACTAGAGGGCTCCTGTGCTAGGGGAGATTGTTCTGCGACCTCGGACCGATGAGGTTGTCTCCTTCCTCACCTTCCATGAGCATGGGTTAGTATATCCCACGCACTGGTTCTTGCGCGGGCTCCTCAATGAGTGGGGCCTGGAGCTGCAGCACCTCAATCCAACTAGGGTGTTGCACGTTGCTGGCTTCATCACCGTCTACGAGGCTTTCCTCAGGATGGAGCCGCACGTGGACCTCTTTCGGTGGATCTTCACCGAGCAAGCCTTATCAGAGGGGAAGCCTCATAGGACCATGCTGGTTGGGGGCTTCGCCTTGTAGAAGAAATCAAGGCCATCGGGCTCCTACCCCGCATACTCCCCCTATGACTCTAATCGAGGGTGGCATGGGGAGTGGTTCTACATCAAGAACCCAGCAAAGGCGCCATTCCCGCCATTCACCGGAAGAAGGCCAGAGAGGCGGGAGAGCTAGTCGTGGGGTCTCGCTAGTCGATAGAACAAGCTGGAGGTCATCGAGGCAGAGCTCCAAAAGCTAGTGCAGCATGACCTCGACGGGCTGCGAGTGTTCCACACCTTCTTCCACCGTCGAGTCACCCACGCTGGTGGAGAGGAGGCGGCCGATGTGGATGTACTCTAGCCCAATAGACCCTGACCATGAGTCACCGGAGGAGTTGGTGAAGGACGAAGTCTAGAGTCAGCTCGACCGGGTGCTGCAACTGAGGGCCCAGGAGTCCCTCGAAGGAAAGCCCAGACCACTCCACACTAGGAAGCTATCCAATCTGGTACGTTCCCCTCTTCTTATTCTGTGACCTTTTTCTCTTGCTCTCCTTTATTTTGACTTCGAGTCATCTGTTTCGTAGGGACTTGTGGGTTTCAGATCTCGGCCGCATCTTTCGAGGGGCCAGAGGGCATGGCTCGACAAGCTGCCCTGAAGGAGGTAGCGGCTGCCAAGAAGAAGAAGAGAGCTGAGAAGGCTTGGAGGAGGCATGGGAAGGAGACAGAGATCGCTCGGCGGGTGCGGGCCGGTGAAAATCGGAGTGACGTCGAGGCGGCTCTCGAGTCAGAGGACCCCATAGAGATGGGTGGCGACATGAGCACGTCTAAGGATGATGAAGATAGGGGCATCGTCGCAACCTCGGTGGAGCATCATGTGCCCGTGGCCGCATCTACCGGTGGTGAGCGGGATAGGGAGAGGCACGGCGACGTTCCCATGTCAAGGAAGCACGTCGTGAGCTCGGACGCCGCCGTCGAGCGAGAGGCGAAGCAACCGCAGTCACTGCACCCTTCGAAGGCTTCACCCCCCTACTCTGAACATGGCAGGGCATGCTGGCTGGTCAGAGGAGCATGCTCGTACCCCTGCATCTTCATGGTCATTGCGTGCGCCATGAGCTGGCGGTCGTGGCGACTCACGGGCTAATCAGGAACTGGCTGGGTCGGCACCTCCCTCGGTCGATGTGAGGGGGCGTGGGTCACGACTGGTGAGCGGTCTCCATCCAGCGGGCTCATCGCCAGTAGGTCAGGGCTTTAGGGCCCTACCGCTTTTGTCCAGGTATGCATCTATGTTCTTTTTTTGATCTCACAATTGAGTTTTTTGAGCATGGCTGACCTGTTCTTTTTTAACAGCGCCCAGGAACTGACAGGTTTGGGCATCGCCCCACCTCCCGTGCGAGAGTGGAGACCCAGCCTACAGCGAACCATGATGAGCGGTGGGGAAAGTAGACTAGTGGTGGTGCGACCTTCCCTTCTAGTGGTTGCGTCCTCCTAGCCGGTCATGAGTACGGCGGCGGTGGTGATGGCGGGGATCCCGGTGGTGATGGCGAAGATTGGGTCAGAGGTGACCCTTACGATCCCTCCCCCAACAGCCATGGCAGAAGAGAGGAGGGAGACCAAGCTCTCTGCCTCGCCCGGTGGAGGGACGCATGGCTCTCCCTCCTGGTCGAATCTAGAGGGGTCAGGAGGTGACGCGGCTAGGCCGGAGGCAGAGCATCCACCGGTGGGTCATAGATTTCAGATCATGGAGATCACCTACTCTGGTAAGGCAGGCACTAGGGTGGAGCCGCCAACCATCCCACCGTTGCAGGAGTTGGCGATGGTCCGGTCGTCGCATGATGTTGTGGTGGCTGGATCTTCCAGTGGGTTGGGGGCGATCAGCGAGCTGGTGTGGCCCTATCCTGGCAACCCGAGGAAGGCTCAGTTCATCCTTTGCGACAAGGAGGAGGTGGCGCTCTAGCACTTCCAGGAGGAGAGCGGACTGTCGATGGAGTTCGACCTCACCCAAACTAAGGCGAAGCTCAAGGAGGCCTTGGAGCGGGTTGAACTCATCCATCGGGCAGTCTCAGTTGACCTGCCACGTGTCGCCGAGGTAAGCCTTCTATGTTTTCAGTGTTTTCTCAACTCCCTAGTCTTCCACTGGTTGTCTCAGCGTGCTTGCTTCTCATTGTACAGGAGTTAGAGTCGACGTCGATCCGCAAGTCCTGTTTCCTCTAGGAGGAACACGGTCGGATGGAGTGGGAAGTCGTGATGTCGTGGCGGGTCAATGATCTTGAGTGCTAGCTAGAGTCCGCCCACCGCGAGTCCCAAGACCAGGTGGCTAAGGCGATGGGAACGTGGGCGGTGGAGTTGCTCATAGTGGAACGGGCGACTGCTGCCGAGCGAGGACTCGACGCAGCGAAGGCTCACTAGGTGGAGATCGAGGCAGCACTCCAGAAGTCCGAGGAGGTTCTCTAGAAGTCCTTGGAGGCTCTAGAGATGAAGCAAAAGGCCCGGTCGAAGGCTGATCGAGAAGTGCTCGCACTCTGGGGGCAGGTGCTTGGGATGAAGGAGTCAAACGCTCGGCTGCTCGAGAAGGTGACCTGGTAGGAGGAAGGACTTTCCATCCTCGAGAACACCCACCTTGGTATGTACCTGTTCTGCCCATGGTTGATGCCTTGTTTTTTCCCTTATTTTGCTTCTGACCTTGTCGTCCTTTTTCTAGAACTGGGCGACAAATTTGGATCTCTAGAGCGGGAGCTGGAGACGGCCAAGGCGGCGATCGGTCAGAGCATGGAGGCGCTAGCCAAGTCCCTCGAAGAGCGATGTGCTCTCGAGGGGGAGCTTGACCAAATTCGCAACATCACCTAGGTGGTCGTCTCCGAGGTGTTTGGGTTAGCACCGAGCACCAGCACACGCACCATCCAACTGGAGGAGGTCCCGAATGAGGTTCGGGCGCTCATCTCCGACGAGATGTTCTATGGGACATTAGGGGTGCTGACCTCAGTGGCGACACACCACCTGGACCTAGACTTCACCGCCATCTGCAGAGGGTATGCCAATGGTTGGAGCGCAGATGCCATCCATGTGCTCGGGGAGAGCTTGGTGCCATGTGCACAGATGGTTGCTGAGCAAGTCTCCGCGTAGTGGGTGATGGAGGCTCGTTGTGCGAGCATGGCTGAAGGCGTGCGTCAAGAAGACGTCATCCAGCCTACGAATGGAGTGGAGGCTAGGTCAGAAGTGAGCGTCGTCCCGCCTCTGACAGAACCGAGCATCGCCCCATCGGAGAGCGAGCAGCCCTTATCTTCGTCGGTCGCGCCATCAGCCGATGCCGTCCGGCGGCCATAATAGAATTTTAGGCAGAAACAGTCAACAAATGTAAAGGATAAGTTCATGGGAGAGCCCCCATGTGAACAATTGTTTGTATTCATGAATACTTCAGTTTTGTTTTGAGATGGAATCACTTCGTAAGGGGAAGCTTGTCCCATTCGTTCCTTGTTTTTTCCCAAGTATAGCTCTATTTTTCATCCTTTCTTTTTCGCACCTATCCATTTGACCCATAGGCTGCAACCTTAAGAACCCGAGCGTGGCCCGTGAGGCTCAGCTGCTCATAACTATACGTCGAAGTGGAGTGTGATCGGTCAGGAGTTTAAAACATAAGCTACGTAGAGTAAATGAAGGAACGGACTACCCTTTTGTTTGGGTGAAAAGTATTTACTATATGATAGTAAAAAAGAGAGGTGGTATCGCACCCTTGTGGAGCCTCTGAGCAACCTAGGCCAAAAGTGTTCGGGCTAGGGTGCTTGTATGGGCAAATGTTGAATGAAAGAAAACGGTAAGACCGAGCTTTAGGGGAAGAAACGACATAATTGTTTGATGTTCCAAGTGTTGGTGAGAACGTTGTTGTTGTTGTCCTTCAGTCGGTAGGTGCCTGGTCAGATCACCTTGGTTACCATATAGTTGCCTTCCCATGGTGGAGAGAGTTTGTGTTTCTCCTTGGTTGATTGGGTTCTTTGGAGCACGAGGTCTCCGACCTCGAGGATCCTCCCTCTGATTTTTCTTTCATGGTACCTGCAGAGAGTTTGTAGGTAGTGAGTGGAGCAGATGACGGTCATCTCACGAGCCTCCTCGAGTAGGTCGACTGCGTCCTACTGAGCCTCCATGTCTCGGTCGTTGTCGAAGGCCTTCACTCTTGGGGCACCGTGGTCAAGGTCAGAAGGCAGCACCGCTTCAGCTCTGATGTCGTGGTCCATTAGCTCGAGTGCCCACTTGGAGATTCATCCTATGGTGTTGCGGTTGTGGATGATGTCTCCCAGCGGGTATGAAGTGATGACCAAGACTTTATGGTTGGTGAAGTAGTGTAGGAGCTTCTAGGTTGCCATCAGCACGGCGTATAGAAGTTTCTGCACCTAGGGGTACCAAACCTTGGCGTCGGTGAGTACCTCCTCGATGAAGTATATGGGTCATTGGACCTTAAGGTGGTGTCCTGGCTCCTCCCTTTCGACAACTAGGGCGGCGCTCACCACGTGGTTACTTGCCGTGACATAGAGGAGGAGGGGTTCTCCCCGTTTGGGAGCGATGAGGATTGGGTCGATGTCAGTGATGCTTTGAGGCTCTCTAAAGCCTGCTGTGCATCCTCAGTCTAGACGAACACATCCGTCTTTTTGAGAAGCTTATAGAGAGGCATCCCTCGCTCGCCTAGCTAGGAGATGAACCGGCTCAGGGCGGCCAAACAACCGGTGAGCCTTTGTACGCCCTTGACATTGCGTATAGGGCCCATGTTGGAGATGGCCATAATTTTTTTAGGATTGGCCACGATGCCATGTTCGAACATGATGTATCCAAGCAGCTTCCCCTATAGAACCCCAAAAACACATTTTTTGAGATTCAATTTGATGCTAAACCTTCGGAGGTTTGTGAACATCGTGGCCAAGTTTGCGATCAGGTCACAAGCTTGAGCTGTTTTAACCACTATGTCATCAACATAGACGGCGATTATTGGTTTTGGATGCTGAACTTGGTTAGGCTGGTCAAGCGGGTCGGTTTGATCGGTGAAGCATTGCTGCATGCACCGTTGATAAGTGGTGCCAGCGTTCTTCAGACCAAAAGGCATGGTTACGTAGCAGTACGAACCATATAGGATGATGAATGAAGTTGCGAGCTGGTCAGACTCTTTCATCAGGATCTGGTGGTAGCCTGAGTAGGCATCCAAAAAGGAGAGGATTTCACATCCTGAGGTGGAGTCCAGTATCTGGTCTATGCGTGGCAAAGGAAAATGGTCCTTCAGACATGCTTTGTTGAGGCCAGTATAATCAACGCACATTCTCCATTTCCTGGTCTTCTTTTTAACAAGAACAGGATTGGTAAGCCAGTCGGAGTGGTATATCTACTTGATGAATCCAGCTGCCAGGAGTTTGGCGACCTCCTCGCCAATGGACCTACACCTCTCATCATCAAAGTGACGTAGGTGTTGCCTAGTGGGCTTTGAGCCCAGGACGAGGCGTAATGCGTGCTCGGCGACCTCCCATGGTATGCCTGGCATGTCAGAAGGTTTCCATGCGAAGACATCGTGATTGGCACATAGAAAGTCAGCGAGCTCGTGTTCCTATTTGGCCAGGAGCTAGGTCCCAATCTGCACCATCTTGGTTGGGTTGGTGGGGTCGATCCCCACCGCCTTAGTTTCCTCGAATGGGTGGAAGGCAGTCGAGGAGGTTGGCTTGTTGTAGTTCGGGACTGCTGGAGTCGATGATTCTCTGAGCTGAGGGAGCTTGACTGAGTTGATGATGGCAGTGGCAAACTCGTAATGCTCGTGGTTGCATGTGTAGGCATGCGAAAAGGTGCTACCCACAGTGATGACGTCATTTGGTCCTGGCATTTTCAACTTGAGGTAGGTGTAGTTGGGGATCGCCATGAACTTGGCACAGCATGGCCGCCCCAAGATGGCGTGGTAGGCCCTAGGAAGTCCACCACCTCGAAGGTGAGGACCTCCGAGCGGAAGTTAGCTTGATCGCCAAACGTGACGAGTAGGTCGATCTGCCCGAGCGGGTATGCCTGCATCCCTGGGATCACGCCATGGAAGGGAGAGCTCACTGGGTGGAGCGCCGACCAGGGGATGCACATGGTGTCAAGGGTGTCGACATAGAGGATGTTGAGGCCGCTGCCTCCATTCATCAGCACCTTAGTGAGGTGCTTCTTGTAGACGATGGGGTCGATGATGAGTGGGTAGTGACTTGGTCTAGCGATGTGGGAAGGATGGTCCCTTTGATCAAAAGTGATCGGAGATTCTAACCAGCTAAGCAAGGAGGGGACGGCCGTCTCGGTGATGCATGCCTCTTTGTAGCGCACTTTGTGCTGGTGCTTGGAGTAGATGGCATCAGATCCCCCAAAGATCATGAGGCATTCCTTTGGATTGAGAAAGCCATCCCCATCCTTGCCCGCTGTGCCTTCTTTCCTAGCTGCCGCCTCCTTGCCCTTTCCTTCTTTTGGCCCACCGGCCTATCATAGAAAATGCTTGAGGAGTTCGTAGTCCTTGTAGAGGTGCTTGACGGGGTAGGCATGGTTGGTGCATGGGCTATCCATGAGCTTGTTGAAGTGGTCGGGCTGGCCCTATTGGGTCTGTCTGCCCACACAATCGGTCGCGGCGACCAAGGTGGAGTTGGCCGATCGGCGCCGATACTTCTTGTTCTTTTTGCCCCTTTGCGTGGAGGGGCCCTTGTCTTGGTCCTCACGCTTGGCCCTACCCTTGTCTCGGCCTCCACTAAAGATCGCTCCGACTGCCTCCTCGTCGGAGGCGTGATTCGTGGCGACATCGAGCAGGTCATGGATGGTACGGGGCTTTAGATAGCCAAGCTTGTGGATCAGGGACTCACAGGTTGTCCCGGAGAGAAACACACTGATGACATCCAGGGAGTTGCATTGTTTTGAGAACCTACAGATGCAATCCAGCAGGAACTCATTGGGCTCCTACTAGTAGACATACGTCCCCTAGAAATTCCTGATGAAGATCCTCTTGAGATCCACCTAGTTGCGGATGCTGTCATGTGAGTGGAATTCAAGCCATGCTTGGTTTGAGCATGCTCCCCCATGCAGATGGGGAGGTATTGAATGATGAAGTGGTCATCATCCACTCCTCTGGCTCGTCAGGTGAGCCAGAAGTCTTCGAGCCAAATACCGAGATTTGTTTCCCTGGTGTATTTGGCAATGTTGGTAGGTGGTCGGAAGCGTTGTGGGAACGGCTCTTTCTAGATGCGATGGCCATAGGCCCATGGTCCCAGGCTAGGACTCCGGTCATATGGCAGTTGCGGTGGGGACAATGGGGCCCCTCTAGAGAATCGGCGGAAGATATTGAATAGCGAGTAAAGAACAATATGTACGTTACTCACAATGGGATTTGAGCCCAGCGTGGGCTTGAAGCAAAGCACAGGGATCTCGTCGTTGAGGTCACCGGGTGTCTTAGGGCCGACAGAGGGTGCTCCTCCTCCGATGGACGTCGGGACAAGTGCCTCCTCGTAGAGGCAAAGTACGCCGAGCTGGTCGGCGACAAAGTCTAGGCTTTCGAAGAGGAAGGTCTAGACAGTTCGAAGATGGGAGGAACCCACATCACAATAGGTGGGAGCATGGGAAACTCCAGTGAGCCAAAGTGAGTCGTATCGCTTGAGCCCATCATGACGAAGATGGCAGAAAGATGGGCCATTCGATGACCAAAAGTGTGAACGTACGACGTCCTCCCCACGAACGGCGCCAACTGTCGGTGCGAAAAGTGACCAACACATAAATATTTATAGTTTTGTCGTACGTTGTAATCAGATGTGGCCTAGCACTCAATGACATAGGGTTTATACTAGTTTAGGCAATGTGCCCTACATCCAATTTGAGTCAGTCGGTGACTTTATTCTTGAGTCTAGGTGCTCGAAGTTTGCTGTGGGGTTACAAACGAGTGGGAATAAGATGGGGGTATTAGAGGTCCAGTCGGACTTTGGACCGAAGGGCCAAGAGTGACAGAAGCTCCAATGTGCACTAAGTATTGGAACATATTCTCTATGTGGCTTTAGAGTTCTAGAGCCAAGCAGAGTGAGAGTCGGAGTGAACTGTTTGAATTGATCCGTCGGAATCGATCCTTCGGAATTGTGCCAATCATCCTTTTGGGAGAGAGCGCATCCCCTTTATAAATGAAGGGGACGGCCTTACAAGAGAGAGAGAGAGAGAGAGCTACCTAGTCTTGTTGCCCACGCCGTCGGGTACAAGATGGTTTGTTGGCGCCCATAACACTGTTGACGCCCGGATGCATGTGGTAGGCTCCATCATGTTTTTCTGGTATGGCAAATGTCAGCGCCTACCATACTGTAGGACAAATGTCAGCGCCCACAACACTGTTCGTGTTCTGACATGTCTAGAAGGTTGTAGACCACCCTTCTGATATGGCCTAACAGTACTGTCCTGTAGGTGTGTAGGGTACGGTCGTCGGTATTGTGGTTTGACTTGAGAGCCTCACCTTATCTGCTCTGCCTGATTCTTGTGTCCTTTATCGAGCGGGCGTCCCTGTTCGGTCGTTTTCTAGTAGGCTCCGACCATGCCGGTCGGAGAAGAGCTGTAAGTAGAGGTTTGGTGTATTCCCGGTCGGAGAAGCGGGTCAAAGTCGGAAGCGAGCGTCGCCCCTCCTTGGCTAGGCCTTTCGGTCGGAGAAGCGGGTCAGAGTCGAAAGCGAGCGTCGCCCCTCCTTGGCTAGGCCTTCTGATCGAAGAAGGGGGTCAGAGTCGGAAGCGAGCGTCATGTCCTCCTTGGTCAGGCCTTCCGGTCAAAGACTGGGTCGCCTCTTCTGGCCTGCCATTAGGTATCTAGGCCGGCCTAGGAGTCACGAATTGTTTGTAATGTCATCTACTAGGCTGAGCTTTTGCTGGGAAGCAGGCCCATTAGGGACCTCGGGTTTATGAACCTGACAATCATGATGAGGTTGACTGTGATATTGTTCCTATGCAAGCGTGCCACTTACTTATGGGTCGTCCATGGCAATTCGATGTGGATTCAATGCACTTTGGCTGGTCAAAGAAATACACATTTATTCATAAAGAGAAGAAGGTGGTTCTTGTTCCATTATCTCCAGAAGACATACATTCTTCTGATGTTGCTCGCATGAAAAGGGAGGAGAGTGAGAAAAGAAAATTATGGGAGACCTCCAAAAATAGTAAGGGAGTGACTCCTAAACCATCCAGCCACATAAAGCCTCCTGAAAATACAAGCCTACCATGACAAACTGAGTGTTTATTTGTGAGCAAGAGTGATTTGAGAGGAGGAACACCACAGCCCCATTCTTTGTGCTCCTGCACATGGAGGTCCTATTTTCAACTAACGATTTACCTTCATCGCTGCCACGTGCTGTTCTTGATTTGTTACAGGACTTTGAGGACGTTTTTCTGGATACGGTGCTAGCTGGTCTCCCCCCCATCCACGGCATTGAGCACCAAATTGATTTGGTACCTGGTGCTTCTCTTCCAAATTGTCTAGCCTACCGCACCAATCCTGAAGAAACAAAATAAATTCACCGACAGGTAAAAGAGCTTTTGGACAGAGGGTATATTCATGAATCTCTATCACCTTGTATTGTTCCAATACTTTTGGTCCCTAAGAAAGATGGCTCTTGGCGCATGTGTGTTGATTGTCGTGCAATCAGTGCTATAACTGTTAGATATCGACATCCCATTCCTAGGCTTGATGACATGTTAGATGAATTGAGTGGCTCAACTATTTTCACCGAGATTGATTTATGTAGCGTCTATCACCAAATTCATGTGAAAATTGGTGATGAATGGAAGACAACATTTAGGACCAAATTTGGCTTATATGAATGGCTTGTGATGCCCTTTGGTTTAACAAATGCTCCTTCAACTTTTATGCGTTTAATGAATCATGTTTAAAGAGCTTTTATTGGAAAATTTGTGGTTGTATATTTTGATGATATCTTGATCTATAGTCAATCATTTGATGAACATCTTGATCATATCCACGCGGTCCTTGCTGTTTTGAGAGCAGAGAAATTGTATGGAAATATTTCTAAGTGCACCTTTTGCATAGATCGTGTCGTTTTTCTTGGTTTTGTTGTGACTGCAGATGGCATCCAGGTTGATGAAGAGAAGTTTAAAGCGATAAAGGATTGGCCTACTCCTAAAATGTGAGCCAAGTTAGAAGTTTCCATGGTCTTGTAGGATTCTACTGCAGATTTGTTAAAGATTTTAGCACTATCGCTGCACCTCTTAACAATTTGACAAAGAAGGATGTTCCATTCAAGTGGGGAGATGAACAGGACTAAACCTTCGAAGAGTTGAAAAGAAAGCTTTGTGAAGCACCGCTGCTACAACTACCAGACTTTGGTAAGACCTTTGAGATCAAATGTGATGCAAGTGGTATTGGCATTGGAGGTGTGCTACTTCAAGAGGTAAACATGTTGCCTACTTTTCTGAAAAATTAAATGGTCCACATCTGAACTACTATGTCTATGACAAAGAGCTTTATGCCTTAGTTCGAGTATTGGAAGTATGGCAACATTACTTATTACCTAAAGAATTTGTAATCCATTCTGATCATGAAGCTTTGAAATATCTCAAAAGCCAAGGTAAATTAAACCGTCGCCATGCAAAATGGCTTGAGTTCATTGAAACATTTCCCTATGTTGTCAAACATAAGTGTGGTAAAGATAACATTGTTGCAGATGCTTTGTCACGAAGATATGGTTTGATTACACAACTAGATACAAAAGTGCTTGGATTGGAATCCGTTAAAACACTTTATGCTAATGACTCTGATTTTAAAGAACCCTTCTCTAAGTGCATTGTTGCCAAAGGGCGGGACAAGTTCTATGTGCATGATGGATTCTTATTTCGGACTAACAAACTATGTATTCTAGCTTGCTCTATTCGCAATGTTCTTTTGTAGGAAGCACATGCTGGTGGGTTAGCTGGTCATTTTGGTGTAAAAAGACATTGGACATGCTTTCTAATCATTTCTTTTGGCCACATATGAGACATGATGTCCAGCGACATGTTGAGTGGTGCATCACTTGCTTGAAAGCTAAGTCCCGCCTTAATCCCCATGGTCTATATATTCCACTACGAATTCTGAATGTACCTTGGGAAGATATATCCATGGATTTTATTCTAGGGTTACCTCAGTCTCCGAGGGGGAGGGATTCCATTTTCGTTGTTGTAGATCGCTTCTCAAAGATAGTTCGTTTATTTTTTAGGGAGATAGTTCGTTTACATGGAGTGCCAAAGACTATTGTTTCAGATCGGGACACAAAATTTTGAGCTATTTTTGGAAGGCACTATGGGGAAACTTGGCACCAAGTTATTATTTTCTACCACTTGTCACCTACAAACTGATGGCCAAACTGAGGTTGTCAACTGTACTCTATCTACAATGTTGAGAGCTGTGCTGAAAAAGAACCTAAAAATGTGGGAAAAATGTCTTCCACATGTCGAATTTGCTTACAACAGGGCAATCCACTCTACTACAAATTTTTGTCCTTTTGAAATTATTTATGGTTTCAAACCACATACTCCCATGGATCTTTTGCCCTTACCATTGCAGGATAGGGTTGATTTAGATGCTGCCAAAGATCTGAGCTGATCAAGAAACTCCATGCTGAAACACGAAAGAACATAGAGACTAAGACAATACAATATGCAAAGCAAGCTAACAAGGCTAAGAAACAAGTACCATTTCAACCAGGTGACCTTGTGTGGCTACATTTGCGCAAGGACCGCTTTCCAAAATAGTGCAAGAGTAAGTTATCACCATGAGGAGATGGTCCATTAAAGGTGCTACAGAAAGTAAATGATAATGCCTATATACTAGAGCTACCACCCGAATACTCAAATGTGAGTGCGACATTTAACATGAAAGACTTACTTCCATATGTGGGTGAGTTTGAGTCGAGGACGACTCCTTCTCAAGAGGGGGAGTCTGATGAGGACATCCCCAGCATTGACACTTCTCCCACATCTAAACAAAATGCTATTGACATTGTTGGACCTATTACAAGACAACGGGCAAAACAGTTGGGGAAGGAAATAAATGCTCAGGTGAACGCTAACATTTCATTCGTTACAAACAATGTTGAAGATTCATCGATGCATTCAGATTGTTGCTTTATTATTCTTAGGAATGATGGATCATATGAAAGTGAGTGGGATGATGATAATTTTAGTCCACAAGTGTTGCTCTAGTGAATTCTTCAAGTGCAAAATTCAGGGCTGAAAAGATTCCACTTAATTCATGGATGTGCAAGGCTGCTACAAGTATTAAGAAAGAATATGCAACTATGTTCAATCAAGACAGAAGCTAAAAGAGGACCGACAGCTGTGAATTATGCTCAAATGCAAATCAAAGATGTCAATGCCACCTATTAATTAGGTCCAAGAAGATGAAATGTTGCTACAACTACTGTTCACGTCACTCTATAGGCCTAGGAAGCCTAACCACTTTAGAAAGCCAACAGTCATGATGTTTTACTTTCCCACTAGTTATCACTTATGTTTGAGTGTAAACTGAAAAGCACTCAATTTAACTATAAGTATGATTGTAATAGGACATGAGAGGCATCTTTTGGCTATCAATTTCGTGTAAACACTTGTTTTCTATTCAGAACAACCACACGTGAGTCTTGAGAGGCTTACAAAACTTGTTCTTTCGATTCTTGAGGAGTTGTAGAACGGCGAACTGTGGTTCACCCAGTTTGTGCCTTCACGTCTTTACGGCATGATTGCGTGGGCTGGCATCTTTGGTGTGTGGAAGGGTGATTGTCTCGATAGTTCATTGTGAGTGTAGAACTCACAGTGCACTACCTCGTCATCAGGTCACACATCAATAGTTATCAAGTTCGTGGATCCTTCGAGAAGATCGGGCCACAACTACTCGTCACACGCAATCCCTAGGTGTGTGCACATCACTTTGAGACTTGATACCTATAAGGAAAATGGACCCTTGGCCCATTTACTTTGGATTTTGGTGTTTGATGACCAACACAACCAAATTGGACTAATGAATTTGCAAGTGATTGTTTTGTAGTTCAATAGGATGCAAGACGTGACTTGGACAAAGACGACGTGATGATCCGATGATCAACACCTCAAGCAAGACCTTAGAAGCACAAGAGAAGACCCAAGATATCAAGCAAAGTCCAAGCATGAAGATAGGAACCAAGCCGCACGCAAGATCACGAAGAAATGAGCTCACAGAAGCGACCGGACGCTGGACCGGATGCTCTGATCAGAGGCTCGGCAACAGCAGCAGTGACCGGACGCTGACGGCAAACCGACCGGACGTAGGACAACAGCGTCTGATCGAGTACAGAGAGGTTCCAGAGCGGTGAACTTGCGACCGGACGCGTCCGGTGGCAAGTGACCGGACGCTGGCAGCGTCCGATCAGCTGTTTGCGGCTCCAACGGTCGGGACGACCGGACGCGTCCGATCAGGACAACTCCAGCGTCCGATCAGTAGCAGAAAAGTAGGATTTCATCCCCAATGGCTACTTTCTCAGTGGGGCTTATAAATACAACCCCCATCTAGCCAAATGAGGAGTGTGGAGCTGAGGAAACATATCAAGGGTGTTGATACACCATTTTAGTGATCTCCACTTGCATAGTGCTTAGTATTTCATTAGGTGATTAGCATAGGTGCTTTGCGAAGTGCTTAGGTTGATTAGACCACCACTTATGCGCTTGCTCTAGGTTTAGGCCTAGTGTTTAGTGAGGTTTGCATACCTCTTACCACTCGGTGCTTGCGCGCACCATTGTTGTACATCGGAGGGGCTTGTAGTCTTGCGACATCACACTAACCACGTTTGTGGTGTGGCCGCCATCGTGTACCAGAGGGAACAAGGCCCACGGCGTTTTGGCCAAAAGCTTGATAGTGAAGACAGCGGGGAGCATTCGGGAGAGGCTTGCCGGAAAGCACATCGGAGACCCACTTGCGTGTGGGGAAGGCCCGAGGCTATCCATGGAGTTACCCGACTGGGAGCTTGGCCCTTGCGAGGGATTCCTTGCGAGGGGCTCCAACGAGGACTAGGGGGAAGCTTGAGCGCTTCTCGATACCTTGGTAAAAATACCGGAGTCGTCGATGAAAGTTTGCATATCTCTACCTTGATCTTTAGATTTCACATTTACATTGATTGTATTACTCCTTTTGTGGTAGAGATAGCAACACACTAGCAAAACCGTAGTTGCACATTTAGATAGTTTATCTTTTGCATAGGTTTTGCTAGGTTTAGAAAAGGAGGCCATAGTTTAGAGTTAGAATTTTAAGTTGCCTAATTCACCCCCCCCCCCTCTTAGGCGTCACGGTCTCCCTTCAATTGGTATCAGAGCCGGTTGGCTCAATTTGGACATTTGGCTTAACCGCCGTTGAGCCGATGCTAATTAGAGTGGTTGGGATGAATACCTCTAGGCCTCCACACTTTGATGGCACTAACTTCCCCTACTATAGAGCTAGAATGGCTTGCTACCTTAAGACGGTTGATTTGGGAGTTTAGAGAGTCACTCATGATGGGATGAAACCCATTAAGAATCCCGAAAAACCCACAAAGAGTGATGAAAAAGAAATTCATTTCAATGCTAGAGCAAAAAATTGCTTGTTTGAATCTTTTAGTATGGATGTGTTTAACCAAGTGTTCACTTTAAATACGGCACATGAAATTTGGTTAAAGCTTCAAGAGCTCCATGACGGCACAAGTAATGTCCGTGGGCAAAAATATTGTCTAGCTAAACAAAATTATGATTCCTTCAAAATGAAAGATGACGAGCTTGTTCATGATATGTATTCTCGTTTGAATCTAATTATCAATGAGCTCCATTCTATAGGATTAACAAAGCTAGATGATGCTGACATCATGAGGAAGATCATCTCTGTGCTACCACAAAAGAAATATGCAAGCATCATCACCATCCTTCACAACATGGAGGACTTGAGCACCATGACCCCGGTCATAGTCATTGGCAAGATAGTGGCATTTGAAATGTCACGCAAGATGGGTCAAGAAGAAGCCTCTTCATCAAGCAAAGGCAAAGCTCTCGCATGTGACGAGAAAAAGAAGATAAAGGGCAAGCAAGTTGAGACAAGCTCAAGCTCAAGCTCCTCAAGTGAAGAGGAAGAAGAAGATGAGGATGAAGATTCAAGTGATGATGATCAATCTTCCTCCTCCACCTCCGACCTTGATGAAGAATTAATCAAACTAATCAACATGGTGGAGAAGATGATTCAAAAGCTCAATGTCAAGGGTGTGCCCATCTAAATCCAAGATCTCATTTTCACCAATCAAAGAAATGAGCAAAGAAATAGAGAATGCTATAGATGCGGCGAGATGGGGCATTTTGTTGAGGTTTGTCCAAATAAGCCCACACCCAAGACAAAGAAGAAGGCATGCAAGAACCAAGCCCTCACATCAATAAGATCATGGGATGATTCTTCAAATGAAGAAGAACATCATCACAAGAGGCGAGGGCGCAAGCACTCATCATCAAGCTCTTCTCGTGTGTGCCTTATGACACGAGGTAACGAAAGCTCATCCTCTAGTGAGAATGATAGTGATGATGAAATGTCTTCTTATGAAGAAATTGTGCAGCAAAACCTTAATTATGCTAAAGTTTGCACTAGTCAACAAAAGAAGCTCGGAAAAATAAAAGAAAAGCTAGATAGTTCACAAGAAGCATACAAAACTTTGCTTGAACAATATGAGAATTTTATAAATCTTAATGTTCAACTATCTACTAAAATTGAGCAACTTGAGGCTAGTGCAACAACAAATGCATGCACAATCAATGATGAGCAACTTGTAAAGAAAAATAAAAAATTAAAAGAAAAATTAGCTAGCTCACAAGATGCTTATAAAAGTTTGCTTGCTAAAATAGAAACCATGTGCAAACATTATGATGAGCTAACTAAAAAGGTTGCTAATCTTGAAGCCGTTAGTACAACTCCCACTAAGGCATCTAAAAGGAAAAGTTCTAACATGTCTAAAAAAGATGCCTCTACTTCTTGTAATGATTTATGTTTAGACTCACCTTTGTGCAACCAAGTTTGTATTAAGAAAGTTGTTGTAGATACATGCACACAAGAGGTTGCAAAGGAGAATGAGCAACTCAAGCAAGAAGTAGCTCGCCTCACCAAGGACTTGACTCAAGTGAAAGGCAAGGCGAAGCAAGCCCAACTTCATCAAGATAACACCGTCAAGGGAGTAAAGAAGCTTGATGAAGGACAAACCATGGTTTGCTACGTGTGCCACAAGGAAGGCCACAAGTCCTATGAGTGCAAGGTGAAGAATGGGGGAGGAGCAAAGAAGGAGAAAAAGCAAACAAGCAAGCTCTCCAACACCTACACCAACAAGGTGGACAAGAAGGCCTCCACACCTTATCTCTTGAAGAACAAGAAAAATGACAATGTGGTGGCCATCAAGGTGAACAAGCAAGCTAACAATGGGGTCAAACGCTTTTGGGTGCCAAAGGAAATCATCTCCAACATGAAGAGCACCAAAAAGATTTGGATCCCGAAAGGGAAGTGAGAAGTTCAATGGACTTCGAAGAATTTGGAGACTTGGCAAAGTTTGGATGCACTTCATGGGGTGCATCATGATGGACAAAATCATTGTCAAGTGGGTTAGTAAATACTATGGACCCAAATTCCCCTTCCCATGTTAGGTAACTAGATTCAATTTACTTCAATTGGTATTTGATTTAAATTTTCCTACAATTGGTATCTTTTAGCATCTAGTTACTCTTCATGCCTAGGTTTGCATTTGCATGCTTATATCTTTTGTCATGCATACACTAGGTATTTCATATGGTAGGTTTGCTCGGTTTCATTCTTATTCCTTGGAGCAATCCTACATGGTTTAAAATTGTTTAGGAGCACGACACATAGCTTGTCCTTCAATTGTTCATCTAATATGTGCCAAAGTCCAAATTGTAGATAATTTCTTCCAAATATTATCTTCAAAAATGATTCTCACATTCATGAGATGTCATTTTTCAAGTGGTATTATTGATTCTAAAATCAATATGCATAACTTCTACAAGTATCCCACACTTGTGTGCACAAATTTAGGGGGAGGTTACTCTATAAGTTGGATGCTTTGAGACTAACACATTTTCAAGCTTATCATGTGTGTAGTAGTCTCATTTCAAGAAAAATGGAGTCCCCAGAGTTAAGCATCATACTTTAAAGATCCACCACCGGTTGCAAGTGGTAGAAATCAAATTGGCTTCCGCATGTGGTATTTCTAAACCAATATCATCATGTTGATTTCATTTTGATATTTATATACTTTCTCCATGCATTATATAGATTAAATTCCCTTGAGCAAAAATTTGCCAATTATGCATATGCTTTGCCTTCTATCATATGTATGCATATATTTAGGGGGAGCTTTGTCTATATAATGTGATAGTCAAATTTTGTGATCTATTTCACTCTACACACAAATGATCACAAAGTTTGACCCTCCCTTGTGCTACTAATATCTTCCTTTTTAGTGTTTGATTTCAAAGGGGGAGAATTTAGATGACCAAAAGTAAGCATTAATTTGTAGTAATGGTCCGAGAAAGGGAGGATAGTGGATTATGGATTGGCCTAAGTAATGGGAAAACTTGTAGGAAGCAATGCTTAAATCCATAATACCACATGGGGACATTTGCAAGGGCAAGATACGTTTCTATATAGTCTTACAAGTAGTATCGTTTAGTATCATACTCCCTCCGTTCCTTAATATAAGCCATATAGATTTCTAAAGAAAATTCCAAAATATAGGTACGTATCAGCTCCCACACCGATTAGTTTGGAAACCTTCCCACCGTACATGGCACATGCCCCAGCCAATCCTTTAGATTTAGTAAGCAATCTGATTGGGAGAGAGAAGATGGCCTGATTTTCCTTTTTTCCTCGGTCTCACATCCTTCCCTAAGCCGTGCATTAATATTGGTGCTAAAAACTATATGGCTTATATTAAGGAACGGAGGGAGTATAATCTTGCCCCTTGCATTGCATCCTAGCAAGTAGGTAGTTTTTGAATTTTAAAATTCTATTATTTGCTTGCTTTGGTCGTGTTGTCATCAATCACCAAAAAGGGGGAGATTGTAAGAAAAATGGACCCTTGACCCATTTACTTTGGATTTTGGAGTTTGATGACCAACACAACCAAATTGGACTAATGAATTTGTAAATGATTGTTTTGTAATTCAATAGGATGCAAGACGTGACTTGGACAAAGGCGACGTGATGATCCGATGATCAACACCTCAAGCAAGACCTTAGAAGCACAAGAGAAGACCCAAGATATCAAGCAAAGTCCAAACATGAAGATAGGAACCAAGCCGCATGCAAGATCGTGAAGAAACGAGCTCACAGAAGCGACCGGACGCTGGGCCGGACACTGACGGCAAACCGACCGGACGCAGGACAACAGCGTCCGATCGAGTACAGAGAGGTTCTAGAGCGGCGAACTTGCGACCGGACGCGTCCGGTGACAAGTGACCGGACGCTGGCAGCATCCGATCAGCTGTTTGCGACTCTAACGGTCGGGACGATCAGACGCGTCCGATCAGGACGACTCCAGCGTCCGGTCAGTAGCAGAAAAGTGGGATTTCGTCCCCAACGGCTACTTTCTCAGTGGGGCTTATAAATCCCCAACCGGCCAAATGAGAAGTGTGGAGTTGAGGAAACATATCAAGGGTGTTGATACACCATTTTAGTGATCTCCACTTGTATAGTGCTTAGTGTTTCATTTGGTGATTATATAGGTGCTTTGCGAAGTGCTTAGGTTGATTAGACCACCGCTTATGCGCTTGTTCTAGGTTTAGGTCTAGTGTTTAGTGAGGTTTGTATATCGCTTACCACTCGATGCTTGCGCGCACCATTGTTGTACATCAGAGAAGCTTGTAGTCTTGCGAGATCACACCAACCGCGTTTGTGGTGTGGCCGCCACCGTGTACCGAAGGGAACAAGGCCCGCGGCATTTCGGTCGAAAGCTTGATAGTGAAGACGGCGGGAAGCATCCGGGAGAGCCTTGCCGGAAGACACATCGGAGACCCACTTGCGCGTGGAAAAAGCCCGAGGCTATCTACAGAGTTACCCGACCAGGAGCTTGGCCCTTGCGAGGGATTTCTTACGAAAGGCTCCAATGAGGACTAAGGAAAAACTTGAGCGCTTCTTGATACCTCGGTAAAAATACCGGAGTCGTCGACGGGAGTTTGCATATCTCTACCTTGCTCGTTAGCTTTCATATTTACATTGATTGTATTACTCCTTTTGTGGTAGAGATAGCAACACACTAACAAAACCGTAGTTGCACATTTAAATAGTTTATCTTTTACATAGATTTTGCTAGGTCTAGAAAAATAGACTATAGTTTAGAGTTAGAATTTTAAATTGCCTAATTCCCACCCCTTCTTAGGCGTTACGGTCTCCCTTCAATACCAAACATGATCTTATTCAAGGATGGGCCACTTCCTTTTTAGTGTTTTTTTAAAGGGGGAGAATTTAGATGACCAAAAGCAAGCATTAATTTATAGTAATGGTCCGAGAAAGGAAGGATAGTGGATTATGGATTAGCCTAAGTAATGGGAAAACTTGTAGGAAGCAAGGCTTAAATCCATATTACCACATGGGGACATTTGCAAGGGCAAGATAAGTTTCTATATAGTCTTACAAGTAGTATCTTTTAGCATCATATAATCTTGCCCCTTGCATTGCATCCTAGCAAGTAGGTAGTTTTGAATTTTAAAATTCTATTATTTGCTTGCTTTGGTCGTGTTGTCATCAATCACCAAAAAGGGGGGAGATTGTAAGAAAAATGGACCCTTGACCCATTTACTTTGGATTTTGGTGTTTGATGATCAACACAACCAAATTGGACTAATGAATTTGCAAATGATTGTTTTGTAATTCAATAGGATGCAAGACGTGACTTGGACAAAGGCGACGTGATGATCCGATGATCAACACCTCAAGCAAGACCTTAGAAGCACAAGTGAAGACCCAAGATATCAAGCAAAGTCCAAACATGAAGATAGGAACCAAGCCGCATGCAAGATCGCGAAGAAATGAGCTCACAGAAGCGACCGGACGCTAGGCCAGACACTGACGGCAAACCGACCGGACGCAGGACAACAGCGTCCGATCGAGTACAGAGCGGTTCCAGAGCGGCGAACTTACGACCGGACGCGTCCGACGACAAGTGACCGGATGCTGGCAGCATCCGATCAGCTGTTCGTGGATCCAACGGTCGGGACGATCGGACGCGTCCGATCAGGACGACTCCAGCGTCCGATCAGTAGCAGAAAAGCCAGATTTCGTCCCCAATGACTACTTTCTCAGTGGGCTTATAAATACAACCCCCAACCGGCCAAATGAGAAGTGTGGAGCTGAGGAAACATATCAAGGGTGTTGATACACCATTTTAGTGATCTCCACTGGTATAGTGCTTAGTGTTTCATTAGGTGATTAGCATAGATGCTTTGCGAAGTGCTTAGGTTGATTAGACCACCGCTTATGCGCTTGCTCTAGGTTTAGGTCTAGTGTTTAGTGAGGTTTGCATATCTCTTACCACTCGATGCTTGCGCGCACCATTGTTGTACATCGGAGGAGCTTGTAGTCTTGCGAGATCACACCAACCGCGTTTGTGGTGTGGCCGCCACCGTGTACCGAAGGGAACAAGGCCCGCGACGTTTTGGCTGAAAGCTTGATAGTGAAGACGACGGGAAGCATTCGGAAGAGCCTTGTCGGAAGACACATCGGAGACCCACTTGCGCGTGGGAAAGGTCCGAGGCTATCCACGAAGTTACCCGACCAGGAGCTTGGCCCTTGCGAGGGATTTCTTACGAAAGGCTCCAACAATGACTAGGGGAAAACTTAGCGCTTCTTAATACCTCAGTAAAAATGCCAGAGTCGTCGACGAAAGTTTGCATATCTCTACCTTGCTCGTTAGCTTTCACATTTACATTGATTGTATTACTCCTTTTGTGGTAGAGATAGCAACACTAACAAAAACATAGTTGCACATTTAGATAGTTTATCTTTTGCATAGGTTTTGCTATGTCTAGAAAAAGATACCATAGTTTAGAGTTAGAATTTTAAGTTGCCTAATTCCTGCCCCCCTCTTAGGCGTTACGGTCTCCCTTCAATACCAAACATGATCTTATTCAAGGATGGGCCACTTAGGGGGTGTTTGGTTTATACAGAAAAATTTTAGTCCCTGTCCCATCAGATGTTTGAATACATGTATGAAGTATTAAATATAGACGAAAAAATAACTAATTGCATAGATTGTGACTAATTTGCGAGACGAATTTTTTAAGCCTAATTAGTCCATGATTTGACAATGTGGTGCTACAGTAAATATGTGCTAATGACGGATTAATTAGGCTTAATAAATTCGTCTCGTAAATTAGTCTCCATCTATGTAATTAGTTTTATAATTAACTCATATTTAGTTCTCCTAAATAGCATCCGAATGTCAATGTGACATAGACTAAAATTTAGTCCATGAACCAAACACCCCCTTAACAACATGATTGAACTGCTGCCTGCAACTCAAGGTCCCAGTCCTCCTTCACGGAACAATGGCAGGCAGCCCAGCCCTGCAGAGCAGATATCACGCTCACAACGCTCGCATCCCAACCTGAAACGACGCATATTGTCACGTCGTCATATGCCAAGGTGGAGTGCAACGGCGCATCCGGTACAACCCGCATGTCATTTTCCGGCGGACCGTTCTGTCGCAGCTAGTAGTGTGCATGTTGGTTTCCAAAATTTTGCAAAATTTTTCAAGATTCCCCCATCACTTCGAATCTTTAAACACATGCATGAAACATTAAATATAAATAAAAATAAAACTAATTACACAGTTTAGACGAAATTCACGAGACGAATCTTTTAAGCCTAATTAAAACTATGATTGAACATTAATTGTCAAATAACAACGAAAATGCTACCGTACCATTTCCCAAAAATTTCGGCAAACTAAAAGCCCCTTCCAAGTTGGATATACTGCGACAGATGATGCCACACACCTTGTTCAGGTGGGAGGAAAATCGCGCTGCTAAGAAAACATGAGCGTTAACTCTGGTTGGGAAATCTTCTTCGGCACACACTTGCTAGTTGCTGCTGCAGATATTAATTGTCTATGGGTTCTATGATCCATCTGTCAAAATTGCCGCAACCACTTTCCAGCTGGGTTTTCTTTCTCTCTATATCCTGCAGACGTTGCTTCTGCCAGTGAAAATGTGCACCGCACCAACCGCATCTGCCGGATTTGCTTCAGATACACCACTTTCTACATCTGTCCCATAGAGAGGACGAAAGGTGCTGCTGCAATCCGGTTGCAACTAAACAAAAAGCATGGTGTTAAAACTCACATTTTGAGGAAGAAAAATGTAATGTAGGAAAACTCAAATCACAGACGAAAACAAACACTACACATGCTAGTTAGCTATGCATATCTGGCAGATTTTCTCGTGCCAGATGTTCATGATTAAACAAGCTTTTAATACAGACAACATTGCATTGCTACAGAATTAGAGTACAGACCAATGAGTACTTTGCACATTGAACAAAAAGGAACCATACCAGTTTGAGTGTCTGCAGGATTGTAGTTGGGCATTGCTATCAACATGGTACGGCGCAGGATATAATGTTCAAAACTGCTCCTGTGAGTTGAATTAGCAGGTTAACTAACTGAAGACTTTGTTAGCCCTCACCAAACCAAAAGGGATCCAAGTATTCAGAATCTCAAACTATAGCTGTGTTCAGCACAAAATTCATGGCAGAAGCAGAACTCCAAAATGGTTATCTGCGGTGGCATAACCAACTGTAATCAGAAACAGACATTTGATCAAACAGCTTCACCGTATAATCTACAAAGATCAAAAGATGGCTGATCCCCCTCATGCATCCAAAGATATGGGTCCCTATGATAGCACCAATGTTTTTCTCAGGGAAGCAAAAGTAACGTGCCAAAACAACCTGGCTACTTCTGCTTTTGGTGACAAACAACAGCACTACAAGACGAATCTGAGTCAACCAACCATAAGTCCATATTTTCAAGTTGCTTTTGAACTGAATCTGAAGCCCTACTGTGAGACCAAAAAAGCACATTACTTTGGTATTCTGATATTGATCTGTTTGAGGTGTTAGGCCCTAATTCAATAACTCTGATAGCCCCATCTAGTTTTCCCAGCCTAACACCAGCACTGCTCGCCAGCACTTCAGTTAGCATATGGACAAAACTCTTCTGTTTGATGGAAACAGAAAATTCAGTAGATGTACACATCGCTTTCACTCTTGACATAGTAAGTTCATTCCATTTGTTTTTCAAGTCTAGTGAGCTCCTTATAAACATCAAACCTTCATCTGCAGTAAAGAAGTCAACCGACTGATCTGATGGCTCAATCAATTTATTGCCAAGTGAAATCATATTTCCATTTAGTAGCCATAGATTGTACCCCAGGTCCAAGCAAGCTTTTATCACATAAGATTTAACCAATGTTTCCTTAACAAAATCATCAGAACCCTGCAAACTACTCAATTTGATGCTCCAAAGAAATTTCATACCATCAATGACAGGATATCCTCTATGAGCAAGGTCATCCAGAAACTCTGAATTGTCACCAAGGAAAATAGAGTTCTTCATGCCTGCCTTGTCAAGATGGCAAATCAAGTTTCTTGCAAATCTCTCTTCTATTGAGTACAGAGTTACAAGAACAACAGTACTTTTAATTGCACGGATTTGAGCACAGAACCAAGTACACTATTTTTTCTAACAATTCTTCCTGGAAGAGCTTCATTGAAGCAGAAATCATACCACTTTAGCTTCTTTAGAGGCTGCAATTCCCATAAATTGAAATCAAGATTCTTCCCATCCAACAAAGTAGAATCTGGCCCAACACTTTCCCATAGTTCACACCTGCATCCCTATGAGAGACGCTGAGGGCCCTTTCCTTCAGCAAGTTTGTGTAGATATTGAAGTATCCACGTGAGTGGACAAATTTAATGAACCAAGGAGTCCATATTCTCTCACCCATCTTCTTGTACCATCCTGTAGTTTTCTGCAATGTTAGGAGTGAAATAACAGCATCAGTAAAGCTAACAAATATTGATAGAATATGAACATATATCATCATAGGAAGAAAATGCTATAAATAAGAAATGAGGTACATAAATTCCATTAACATAGGAACTGAAGAAGCAGACAGACATTACGTAAGAAAAAGAAAGTTTACCATGCCTTGGAGAATAGGTTTGAGTCCTTTGGCTTTGTGGTCATCATACCATAATCGAAATTCTTTCCATGGTTTTGGAAAGAGAAGTTGACCCCACGTGCCTACCATCTGATACAAGAAAAGCTGAGTCTCACTATCCAGCTGTATCTTGTTTCCATGTTTACCTATGTAGTTCAAGATCAACTGGTTAACAGAGACATTGCAAAATTGCCAGCACTTGCTGTAATCATATTAGGAGTAAGTAGTGTGTATATACTGTAATTGCGTTCAAAAGTGTATATACTGTAAGAATCACCAACAAACATTTTCCTTGGAGTGGAAACAGAAAAACAGATAGTCTCAAAGACCAAAGAATGCAAAAACAAACAAAACAAAACAAAACAAAACCATACCAAGAGGAAAATTTATACTGGAGTTACCAAATTTGATTATAAAAATGATAAGCATACAATTTACTGTGAAAAAAAAGAATAGCTGCCACGAATTCCCCTCTGAGTTCAAGTGACTGTATTGTATAGTACCTAATTTTTTTTCTGTGGCCTCACTATATGGCATTGCATGATTGTAAGGCCTAACCTCCAATTCGCATTCAAAATAGAGACTAAGCAAATATGACCAAACAAAACTTTTTTTTTTTGCGATAAACAAAACTATTGGTTGTGACACTCTAATTAGATCATAGATCAGCAATATACTTGAATAACACTGATATATGCAGAATTTAGAATACCTTTTGTATATTTGGCAGTTGTACACAACATTAGCGCAAAATAAAACCATGGGCTATCATGGACCTATATCATCAAATGGAGTGTTTGACTAGACACAATCCACCCCATTTTACCAGGGCTAGTCAACCCTGAACCTGGGAGCACTGTCTGTCAGTCTCTAGGTGTGGGACTATGTTTTAGTCAAATCCTGGTCCTGTACATTATTAAATTCAACTGTACAATGGTCTGCCCAGGGGTTGTTCATGTGTCTAGTTTTAAGTTTTGGACCACAAACGAATTATGTTATAATGTTACAGATTGAACTGCCATTATCCAAATGGTATCCAAAGTAGTTGATGGGGATTGAAAACATTGTTATGAGGTAGACCAAACATGACATCTAACTTAACACCACTTACTCAAACTGCACAATAATTCAAAAAACAGATCATACATAAAGAAAACGTAACAGTTTAAATTGATACAAGATTACCACCACCCATATAACACAGTAAATTATCTTCTACTTAGAGCAAAGGTTCAGTAAATTATCTTCTACTTAGAGCAAAGGTTACTTGCTAATTACATCTTCATTATCAGCCTGCATGGCTCATCCCGTATATACAAAAAAAAGGGAAAAAAACCATAGGGACAATTGAAGACAACCAAAATCCTACATATTGATTTCTACAAGTAACATAAATGTTACATGTTAAAGGAGCACAGAAATGCTGCTGCTACAGAATTTTGATCACTAAGTTATAATGCTTCAATATGATGTTATGTGAGATGTTAGCATCAGATTGAATTAGAAAACAAATATTTTTTATATATTTAATTTAGATTTTGTCAGCAGCAGATTCAGTAGCTAACATTTCACTCTATTTACAGATTTGACATGAATATATGATATATATAGTGAAGTTGCAGCATTCTTACAGATTCAGCAAAAGTCTATCTATCATTTCTCTTCACTGGTCAATTTTCTTAAACAATTTCCCAACATGAGAAGCATACCTCTAGGAGGTTAATGAACCTGTACAAGTACCAACAGTAGCTACAACCTTTACTCGTTTATTACCAAGGATCATATCAATTACAGAGGAAGACTTAGGACCTTTATTCATGTTTTTTTGTTTTTGTGTGGCAAGTTTTGTTGTTGTTGTGTAGTTTGGGTGTGGGTTCTCATGTGTGCTTCATGTGGTGTAGTTGTAGATGCCATACTTTTTCTTCTCAATTAATGATAACATGTAGCTCTCCTGCGCCATTCAAGGAAAAAATATGCATTATTATAATGCATTATGACACAACATAAAACAAACATTAATTTCACCAACTCACACCATTCTCAGGCAATCGCATAGACCAGCAATTTTCAACAAACAAGGGTTTACATTGTGGCAAACATGAAAGCACAGCTTCTAGTTGGAATGGACAACCCAAAAACCAAACCAAAAAACGTTGAGGAAGTACCTAATTTTCTTGGTTTGTTCAATTTTTGTTGCTAAGTGCGGTTTTTGAAATGTGCTTTGTTCAGTTTTGGGTGTTAGGTCTATGTTTCCATCAGCTGGAAACCAAATAGGCTGAAGAAGTTGATCAGTTCTGAACATACATTATATTCAAATCAACCAAGTGCCTCAGCAATCCAATTAATACATATGGTGCAAAAGGCAGAGCTGAGTGAGAACACCTGAATCCCCCATAGACTCACTACTGCAGAAATCCCGCAGATCTTCCATGTCTGACTTGCCTATCACAGTCTCACCTCACACCACCTGCCACTACCCTCGCTCCTCTTCCATACCAAGGGGCAGAGCCAGAGCTACTAAGTAGGGCCAGCTGATCCCAATGATTTCTTGTAATGCAATGGGAAATCACTATTTACAGCAGTCATTGGTCCCAATAATACATCTCTGTCGTGGAGAAGATCCCGACCTTATGTTTGCCCAGCTCAGCCCTGTCCACACCGCCACCTTCACCCCTTGCTCACAGCACCACCTACCCACCAGCCTGCGGCCAGCCAATTACTCAATGCCAAGAAAGCAAACTGCCAATCTTTCACGCTGGCAAAAATGCAGAAGAAATGAAGACAGATGTGGGCTCAGCAACTCAACGCCAGTATTGCCTCTTGGATTCTTTTTCTTGCCAAGACAATTTATGCTTAGTGAAATGTAAAATGGTTTGATGGAAGTGCTTATGCTAATTCAAGCTGCACTTCTTCCACTAAGAAGGTGCCTTACTACCTTACCTTTACTGTTTCCTTGAATCAAATTGAAAAGCTCATGAGGTCAGTAGCTGTTGCAGTGCTGTGTTTGTGCCGCCCTGCTGAGTGCTGAGGCGATGCCAATTGGTTTACCAAGAAACTGAATTAGCTGAACCAAATAACATTGGTCAATGAGGTTCAGTTTCTATTCAGCTTGGTTATTTCGGTTGCCATTTCTCAGAAACCGAAGCTTAAACATAGGAATAAACCGAACCAATCTAACTGAAGAAACCAGGTGGCCATTCCTAGATTTCTAGGCAGACAATATTTTCCATGAGGACCAATTTTTGTCTTAGACCATGTCAGTAAGGCTTCCTGGACAATGAAGTGCAGAAACAGAGCGCATTATTCATTATCCTAAAAAAGACAATAACCAGCAAAGCTACAAAAATGCATCCATGAGCCACGATCACTCTTTACCAACCAACTATAGTAATATGATATGATGACACTCAGGCTGCA
>NW_027096455.1:21001-60000 GCF_019320115.1 Miscanthus floridulus | reverse complement strand
AGGAGTTCAGGAAGAAGGCCGTTCGCAACCAGGGTCACCTGATTGAGGCACTCAGGTAGACCGAGTACCTATAGGACAAGTGTGAGAGGACCTGGCAGGCTTGGCAGAAGTCTAACAGGAAGCGCCTCAGGGAGATGAAGGGTATGTGGGATCAGCTACCCAAGGAGGTTCGGAGCAAGACAAAGCCTAGGATAGAGGAGTTTAAGTTAGCCCCGACTCGCCTCAACCTAGACACCTACCCTACCCTACCGGGAGCCAAGCCTACTGAGGAGCTCGCCGAGGCCTTGAAGTACGTGTCCCGACTTCACAAGTCTGACGAGGAGATCCAGATCGAGAACAGTCGTATCCCAGCTGCGGTGTACGAGTTAGAGTAGATGACCCTGCGTGGTCATGAGTCATGTCAGTAGCTTCCGTAAGTTATACCCCATGATGTACCCCTTATGAGATGTATTATGAGACACTATGAGTAGAACGATTCTCGCACGTCTTCAAGTGTAGCTACTGGAGATGATGCTATGTAATAAAAACCATGTAATGAATGTTTTGGATCTTATTGCATCTTTATGAATCTTATTGCTTCTTTTGTAATGAGTGTTGGATAGCATAAATGTTTTTCTTTAAATCGTCAAAATCATGTAATCATATTGAATTATAAGCACTTATGGCACAAGCACTAAACTCTCTATGATTCGTGTTGCAGATGCCGAACCGCCGTTCTAATCGCCTAATGAATCGAGGACGTGCGCCCACCCCTGAACCAGTTGAACCCAATGGGGGACGTGGTGGCAACAACCGTGGTCGTGGCCGTGGCCGTGGCTGTGGATGTGGAGGGATACCTTTCCACCTAGAGAATACTCCGCCGCCTGAGGAGAACATTCCTCCACCACCACCACCGAACCTGGCAGAAGTGATGGCACAACAGACCCAGCTTCTTGCAGCTCTTGTTGAAGGAGCAAACCATCGCCAGGGGGGTCAGCA
The DNA here is from genome assembly GCF_019320115.1 of Miscanthus floridulus. NCBI lineage: Eukaryota > Viridiplantae > Streptophyta > Magnoliopsida > Poales > Poaceae > Miscanthus > Miscanthus floridulus. The sequence goes on along the minus strand of NW_027096455.1, from coordinate 59,022 downwards.
GAACGACTTCCAAAGGAAGCTGGAGGGATTTCTGAAGCTAAGGCCACCTACCTATGATGGCACCGACCCTGACCCACTTGTAGCCGATGATTGGCTCAAGGAAATGGAGAAGAAGCTTGACCTCACTACTTTCACCGATGATGAGTGTGTTGGAGCTACCACACACTAGCTCACGGGTGCAGCACGCGCCTAGTGGGACAGTTTCAGTGACTCCCATGAGGACCCTGCCCACATCTTGTGGGATGAGTTCGCTGAAGCATTCACTGAGTATCACATTCCCAAGGGTATCATGGAGGCCAAAGCCGAGGAGTTCCACAACATCAAGATGGGAAAGGACAGGGTGACTGAGTACACTACTCATTTCACCAACCTTCTGCGCTATGCACCTTCTTATGTTGTGAACTCTAAGAAGGAGAAGCTATACTATTACCGCAAGGGACTTAACCCGCACATCAAGTTGAAGTTTGGCGGTATTGAGAGCAACACATTGTGTGCTCTGGTGGATCGCTGCATCCAGATAGAGAAGGACCATGCTGAAGCTGGAGAAGAGTATAGGGATAGGAAACGTAAGCCTGAGGAGTCTCTCCGTGGTTGTGATCGCAAGAGGTACCGCAGAGATGCACCATCTAGGGAATGCTCTCACCATAACAGGGATGACAACCCTAGATCGAGTAGGGGAAGTGGAGGCTACACCACCAAATATTCCCGCCCTGCTCAGGATCATTACACCCGGGACCGTTATGCTCAGGACCGCAATAGTCAGGACCGTTTCAACCGTCCCCGCACAGCGAATGAACGCCTAGCACAGAACCGCTCCGCACCAAGCACTAGAAACTAGAAGGCACCCGCGTCAACCCCTACAGGCGGTACGCCTTTCACCTGCTTTGCTTGTGGCCAACCAGGTCACAAAGCCGCTGAGTGCCCTCAGAACTCAGCTGCACAGAAGTCTCAGTTCAAGGGATCAGCTACTCGTGGACGTCTCAACCATCTAGACGCCGACGAAGCACAAGCTGCCCCTGATGTTGTGTACGGTATGTTTTTAGTTAATGGCAATACTACATCAGTTCTATTTGACTCTGGAGCAACTTGTTCTTACATATCATCCAAGTTTGCACGAGATCATGACCTATCTGTAACCCCACGTGAAGAGCCTATCATCACCAGCTCACCTTTAGGAGACCTAAAGTGCACCCACATCTGTAAGGGAGTGAGTCTTACCATTGAGGGTCTTATCTCTAGAGCCGACCTAACCCTGCTACCTTCCACTAACCTAGATGTCATCTTAGGTATGGATTGGTTAACCATTCACTGTGGTATCATATCATGTTCACCTAGATATGTCCAACCGACCCACCCATCAGGCCAAGTCATTAGATGTGAACCCTAGTCTGGAAAGTCCACCTCTATCCTATGTGCCCTTAAAGCAAGTTCAGAATCACAAAAAGAGGAGAAGACAGTTCATGATGTGCTAGTAGTCAGAGACTATCCCGATGTATTCCCTGAAGAATTACTGGGTATGCCACCAGACCGTGATGTTGAGTTCATCATTGATCTGTTACTGGGAACGGGACCCATTGCCAAGAGACCCTATCGCATGTGAGTTGATGAACTGACTGAGCTCAAGAAACAGCTTGATGAGCTCATCTCGAAGGGATATATCATGCCCAGTGCTTCACCCTGGGAATCCCCCATTCTGTTTGTCAAGAAGGATGGCTCAATGAGAATGTGCATTGATTACCAGAACTTGAACGCAGTCACCATCAAGAACAAGTACCCCCTACCAAGAATTGATGATCTGCTTGATCAGCTTCGAGGTGCAAAGTATTTCTCCAAGATTGATCTCAGATCAGGCTATCATCAGATGAAGATTCAAGAAAGTGATATCCTGAAGACAGCTTTTGTGACTAGGTATGGGCAGTTTGAGTTCACTGTGGTGTCCTTTGGACTCATGAATGCTCCCGCATACTTCATGAACATGATGAATAAAGTTTTCATGAATGAACTGGATAAGTTTGTGGTGGTATTCATTGATGACATCCTTGTCTATTCAACCACCGCTGAAGAACATGAACATCATCTAAGAACCGTGCTTGAGAAACTAGCCCAACATCAGCTATATGCAAAGTTCAGTAAATGTGAGTTTTGGCTACAGGAAGTTGCCTTCTTAGGCCATGTACTATCAGCTGAGGGTGTCACAGTTGATCCAGCCAAGATTGAAGCTGTGAAAGAATGGGATCAACCCCGCAATGTGATAGAAGTTAGAAGTTTCTTGGGATTGGCTGGATATTATCGCCGATTCATTAAGAACTTCTCCAAGATAGCCCGTCCAATGGCCAACCTTCTGAAGAAGACTAAGGAGTTTGAATGGACGCCCGCATGCGAGCAAAGCTTCTAGGAACTAAAACTGAAGCTTACCACAACTCCTGTGCTATCATTGCCTGATATCAGCAAAGATTTTGTAGTCTATTATGATGCATCTCGTCAAGGACTCGGTTGTGTGTTGATGCAAGATGGAAGAGTGATAGCTTATGCTTCTCGACAGTTGAAAGAACACGAGAACCGTTACCCAACCCATGATCTGGAGTTAGCAGCAGTTGTGCATGCCTTGAAGATCTAGAGACACTACTTGATAGGCAACAAGTGTGACATCTACACCGATCACAAGAGCTTGAAGTACTTTTTCACTCAAGAAGATTTGAATATGAGGCAACGCCGATGGCTTGAGTTGATCAAGGACTATGACCTGGAAATTCACTATCATCCGAGAAAAGCTAATGTAGTCGTAGATGCTCTTAGTCGCAAGAGTTACTGTCACACCTTGATCACTGAATCAGTACCACCTGAGCTCAAGGGAGAGATTGATGATTTCCAACTAGAGATACTACCGCATGGCTTGCTGAATGAGCTCTGCATATAGTATGATCTCACAGATCGCATCCGTCAAGCTCAGAAAAGTTGTGAAGAGATTGAGTATCTCCGTGGACTGATCAAACTAGGCTATAAGACCAACCACCAAGAAGATGAACAAGGAACCATCTGGTTCAAGAACAGAATTTGCGTTCCATCTGACCCAGTACTACAAGGGGAAATTCTGTCGGAAGCTCACGATTCCAAATACTGTATTCACCCTGGAGGGTCAAAGATGTACCAAGACCTGAAGAAACACTTCTGGTGGAAAGGCATGAAGACAGACATTGCAGGACATGTGGCACGTTGTGACACCTGCAACAGAGTCAAGGCTGAACATCAAAGGCCTGCAGGATTGCTAAAGCCTCTTGACGTTCCCGAGTGGAAATGGGAGAACATATCCATGGATTTCATAGTTGGATTGCCCCGTTCATAGAAAGGCAATGATTCCATCTGGGTAATTGTTGATCGTTTGACCAAGATTGCTCACTTTGTACCAGTAAAGACCAAGACCAAAGCTGAGAAATTAGCGGATCTATATGTTGAGCATATTCTCAGACTGCATGGAGCTCCCTCTAGTATTGTATCTGATCGTGGTCCTCAATTTGTGTCCCGATTCTGGGAAGCTCTGCACAAGTCTATTGGAACCAAACTTGATTTCAGTACCGCTTACCACCCACAGACAGATGGACAGACAGAACGAGTAAATCAGATCTTAGAAGACATGCTTCGCGCTAGTGTACTGAATTACGGCTCTGATTGGGAGAAATGCCTACCCTATGCAGAGTTCTCTTACAACAACAGCTACCAAGCCAGTATCAAGATGTCGCCATTTGAAGCTCTATATGGTAGACCTTGTAAGACACCCTTGATGTGGTCCCAACCGGGAGAAAGATCATTCTTTGACTCCGCTAAGATTCAAGATGCAGAAGAAGGAGTTGCTCAGGTAAGAGAGAATTTGAGAATTGCTCGAAGTCGATACAAGAGCTATGCTGACAAAAGAAGAAGAGAACTGGAGTTCAATGTGGGGGACTTCGTCTATCTCAAGGTATCCCCACTACGTGGAACGGTCAGATTCCATGTGAAAGGCAAGCTTGCCCCTAGATTTGTCGGCCCATACAAGATTTGCAAGAGAATTGGAAAGCTCGCCTACAAACTTGAGTTACCTGAGGAATTGACGGGTGTACATCCCGTATTTCATGTATCCCAGCTACGCAAATGTTTAAGAGTACCCGATGAAGCAGTCCCAACTGGTGCACTTGACATTCAAGATACACTTGAGTATAAAGAACATCCTATCAGAATTATGGGCAGAGATACCAAAGAGACCCGTAGCAAGACTATTCCTCTATGCAAGGTTCAATGGAGTAATCATACTGAGAGAGAAGCAACATGGGAAAAAGAGTCTGACCTCCGGCTACGATATCCCTACCTCTTCAAAGAGTACGTTACGCTTTAATCTCGGGGACGAGATTCTGTTAAGGGGGTAGGACTGTAACAACCCAAAAATCCACACACCAAAAATACCAACTACAAAATTTTTCTCAAAACTTCCATGTGATGATGAGTGTCATGTAAAGTAACCCAACCCAGGAGTTGCATTAGAAGTAACCCAACCTAAGTCAACACATAAGCATAGCATGTCATATGTTGATTAAGGTTATTTAATTTCTATCAAATAGATGCTGCATACATGTTAACTTAAATTGTGATTTGGATTCTCATTGCTTTATGTTATGCTTAACAATTCCATAAAGTTATTATTAAACAAAATTCCCTAAACTCCAATGAACAAGTTACCTCAGTTTTAAATTCGAATTCTAAACCAAATTTGAATTTAAACAATGGAAAAGAAATGAAAAATAGAAAAGAAAAGAGAAGAGGAGAAGGCCTCGGAAGCCCAGGCAGCTCGGCCCAGCCAACCCCAGCGCACACAGCCCAGCAACGCCCGCGCGTCTCCCCACCTCCGCTTGCAGCTGCTGCCACTGGACCCCGCATGTCAGCCGCACGACGCCCACGCCCACGCGTCTCCCCGCCTTTGCTCGCTGCCGCTGCTGCTGGACCCCGCAAGTCAGCCCTACTATTCCTCTTCTCCACGCCGCGCACGACCACCACACGATAGAGCCCCGACAGCAATGGCAGGGTGGGCTAGGGGGTCACGCCTGAGCCATGGCCTTGCCCCCCCCCCCTTGGCGCAGCGCCCACGCCAACGCCATGCCAACCACCCATGCCCCACAAGCCGCTCGATGCGCTCGGCGCGATCCTTAGCCATCTGCCGTGGAGCTCAAAGCTCCGGCTATAAGAGCCCCAGCCCCAGAGCCCTAGCGATCGTCCATCACCCGCCGCCATTTGGTGGCCATACGCTGCGCACCGGGACCAAGAGACAGGAGGGAGAAGGGGAAGGAAGGAGAGGAAGAAAGCACCGAAGCCGCCGCGGGGGAGGAGGTCGTCGGAGCCGAAGACGGCACCGGCGCTTCGTCACTGACGTGGCTCAGCACAGCACTGCACAGCCACACCAAAGCTGCACGGCCTCGAATCGACACGGCATCGCCATCTAGTCTTCCATGCCACCCACGGTGAGCTTTTTCCCCTCTTCCGGTCTCTCTCTGCCGCCAGACCTCACCGTCGGCCATGGCGCTCCACGCCTGGAGCACGTAGGCCAGTGCCTTGCCTCAGCCACTTGGAACACATGCACCCACGCGCACACCAAGACCACCATGACACCCCACCGGAGCTCATAGCGCACCAGCGCGTGCATCGCCGTCGGCACCATGTCACCATGGCTGCTGGAGCCCCTAATGGCCACCTAGGAGACCGAAGCCCCGCTTGAGCCCTGGACGCCTTCGTCGTGCACCCACGGAACCGTAGAAGCCCCCTCTGCCCAGCACTAGCCACCGGGGAGCTGGCATGCGCAACCTCGCCACCGGCAAGCACTGCCGAGCCGCCGCTCGCCATGGCCAGCACCTTGGGGAGCTCTGGTCACCACCTTGACCCCGCAGACGTAGTCGCCGTGGCCTAGGGAAGCTTTTCCCCACACCAATCAGACACCAACCTCGCCACAGAGGCTCATCAGTGAAGATCGCCGCCAGTAGGAGCACCACCGCGGGAAAAACAGGGGAACACCCCCCCCCCTCTCGCCGGCCACCTACGCGTGCACCCGGAGTACCTGGACCATGCCTGGGAGGCGACGGGTGGACTCGGTCCACCGTAGACCAGTCTGCGGTCCATGGACCAGCATCACTTGGTCCACCATAGACCACAGCCATGGACCACAGCCCAATAAGAGCCCACGGCCGTGACGTGGCAGCATCATAGCGTGCCACATGTTCGTCCCAGCCCGGCCCAGACCGGCCCAACCCGAAGACCAACCGGCCCAGTTAGGACCCAGCCCGTATTGACCGTTGACTGGTCAACGCTGACCGTTGACCTGGCCCCACCTGTCAGTGACACGGACACCCTGGACCCACATGTCAGATGCTGACGTCATGATGACGTTACGTGGGACCCACATGTCAGAAGCCAGCACAGCCGAGGTGACGTCATGCTGACGTCACGCTGACATCAGCTGCAGACGTCAGTAGACCAGGCCCACATGTCAGTGACCGTGATGGTTGACCATTGACCGTTGACTCATCGTTGACTGACATTGACTTTGACCGGACCCACCTGTCAGTGACCCAATAGCTTTTGGCCCCACCTGTCGGTGTGGACGACGTTGATGATGTCATGCTGACGTCAGCTGGGACCCACTCGTCAACTCAGAACCATGATGCTGACGTCATGCTGACGTCAGCAAGCCACATGGACCAACCACAGCTTGACACGTGTCAGCCCAGGATTAATTCAGCCTTTATCCAATTTCAAAAATGATTTAAACTTCGGAAATTCATAACTAATTCATACAACCTCAGAAAAATACGAAACCAGGACCAAAATTCATCTAGAATCAAGCTCTACGCAATGAACCTATAATTGAGTGCATTTGGCTCTTTTGAATTTCCCTTGCTTCTTTGTGCTATTCTATAGACGTCGCTAACGCGACTATAATGCGAACGATGCAGACTCGGAGGAGAACCTGACGGACGAGGACCGTGAGTACCGTGAGGAGAACAGAGACGACTACACTGAAGGTGCCACATCCCACCTAATCTCGTAGCACCTATTACGCATGGCTAATATAGAACAGCTATCGCTTTACTTTACTGCTACAATTATATTATGCTAGGACTTGCACGGTAGTATGCTTGCTTGAAAGCCTTTACCTTGACGCAACCTTACCCCTGCATACCCTGCTATTAGGCTAGACACACGCTTACTGCTATATATTTTATTACTTATACTTCTACTACGCTTATACTACATGCGTGGTGGAAACTAGTGTTACCTGGACTATGGGGAGAGTGCTGCGTGTGTGACTTGGGTGTGTGGAGGGTGAGGGTTGTGTCAACCAAGTTGGAGTATACGACGAGCCTGGGGCAAGTCTTGCTATGGGATGCTACCTGGGCACCCCTAGAAATGGATACCTGTGGTGGGTAAATGGTATATGAGGTGGACCTGGGTGTGAACCTGTGACGGGTGGAGCCCAAGATGGAGGTGCTGTGGTGGCACGATGAATGGAAACCCTAATGGAGACATTCTGGCTTGGTCATCCCTAAGGACTTACTAGTACTCAGATTCACCGGGAAGCCTTACGTACCACTCGCCCTATATGGTGCTGGACGGCTGGACTACTTGGTAGGATATTGCCACTACTGCTAGGTTGATAGCGGACAATGTAAGGAGGTACAGGGCGCGGAGGATTTCCCCCACACCCTTCCGAGACTTTATGGAGACCTTGTGGACCCGGCTCATGACTCACAGTTTTAGCCACCCCAGACTTGACTTGGGGTGAACCAGGGCTGAATGGTAGAGTGGCATTATCCTAGGCTAGCAAGCAGCCGGAATCAGCCTAGTTGATGATGGTCAGCGAGGAAGGCGGATCTTGTGGTTATGTAAAACCTCTGCAGAGTGTATGGTTGATCGATCGATACATGTGCTGACTTATCGGCTATGGACCTTTCCTGGGTTTTGCTTAAACTAGATAGTGAGATGAGTCCTTCTCTTCTTCCCCCGTGAGAGAGTGTCGGTCGTAGCTAGGGGCTACGGGCCTTGAGACAGTGCCAAGAGGGAGTTGGTCTGTCGACTGAGCGATGGTATGGTATGGTATGGTATGGTGATGGTATGGAGATGGTGGTATGTCGATCCCAGGATCAAAACCTAGCTCGGAAAAGGGAATGGAGTGGAATGTGTGTGGGAATGGTGTTAAAACTTGACAAACTATTACTATTTACTTGATATGCTATTACATAGGAAACCCCAGCTTTATAGGTTCCTTTGACTATGTCCCACTTGCATCCAATTTCCACAAAGCAATGCTCATAGGGATGGGAGTGGCCAGTACAAATCGTACTGATAAATTTTGGCACACAGGTTCTGCTGAGGAGTATAGCTCCGAGGAGTTTGACGGATGAGGGGTTCGTGCCTACGCTCGAGTTTGGCGATCTTATCTTCAAGCTGTTCTAAATGAATGCTACTTTTGATTCCGCCAACGTGGCGATGTAATAAATTATGTAATTCCGCACTATTTGTACTCTGATATTATCGTTGTATGGATGTGATATTCGACTGTAATTTGGGTAATATGATCTACAATGATCTTATTACACTTCGACGCTGTGGATTTCCCTTCGCGGTAATTGGGGTCATTTCACAAACCATCATATGATGGATGGTGGAGATGGAGTGGAGTTGTGCTTCCTTGCATGCCTTCCTATCTTGAGCAAACCGCCATCCTTCGGATGAATCCTTTGTGAATACCCAGGCAACCGACGTTGGTGAGGCGATGGGAACCAACCGACCAAAGTTTGGACTAAATGGAGCCTATAGGGGGTCGGGCGCCCCCATGGGTTGGACACACCCTGGCAACATCGTCCTAGCCCAAGTTTTGTCTGGTGGGCCTATGGGGATGTGTGGGCCATGTTTGTAAAGTTTCACGCCATTTGGACATCATTTGGTTTGCGTTTGGGTCCTTTTTCTCCATATGCTTGGCATTGATTTGGCCTGGTAGTAGGCCTTCCCCCCTTGGGCTCTTTTGCCTTGCGCAATATGGTGTCACGCTTTGTTTCTTTGCGCATTTTGAATGTATTTTCTATGTATTCCATGAATGTCCTCCTGCAAATGGTTAAACACCAAAACTTGTGAAAATTATTAGTTCCAAAGCCCTATGTCTAAGCTTGGTGTTATTCCAAAAAATGTGAGTTAAGCACTGCCAATAGTGTTGAAGCTAGATGATGGTCATGGTGAAGGTGATGGCCACAAAAGAGATGATCAAGTGCTTCACATTTGGAAGAGAAGAAAGAGAAAAACAAAAATGGGTTCAAGGCAAAGGTATATTGATAGGAGCCATTTTTTGTTTGCACTCAAGACACTATAGAGGGTGTGAGTGATTTAGGATTGATAGCCGTACTATTAAGAGGGAAAATCTTTGGCTAAACAGTCTATCGAGTTCCACTAGGTGACATGATTCTTGCATATGCAATAGGAAGGTAGTGTGCTAACAATTAACCCTTGAAAAATGCTAACATACGTGCACACAAATTCTATACTTTGTGGTTAGCAATCTAGAAGCAAGGGTGAAGTGGGTGTGGACTTAGATAAAGAAAAGGAGGAGAAGGGGAAGGGTCGGACGCTGCCGTCGGGGTGGACCTACGTGTCCGGTACCTAACCCTAGGTCTCAGTCAGCCACGCTGGCTTGACCAGACGTAGGGATCGGACGCTAGACATGTGTCCGGTCAGTGGATCCAGAAAGAGTGCAAGATGACCTCGTGACCAGACCCTGAACAGTGTTTGTGACTGGACGCCACAACCCTAGTGAAGGGACCGTGACGCCTAAGAGGGGGGGTGAATTAGGCAACTTAAAATTCTAACTCTAAACTATGGCCTCTTGTTCTAACCCTAGCAAAACCTATGCAATAGATAAGCTATCTAGATGTGCAACTATGGTTTTGCTAGTGTGTTGCTATCTCTACCGCAAACGTAGTTAAGTAATCAATGTAAATGCGGAAGCTAAAGAGCAAGGTAGAGATATGCAAACTCCCGTCGACGACTCCAGTATTTTTACCGAGGTATCGAGAAGCGCGCAAGCTTCCCCCTAGTCCTTGTTGGAGCCCCTCGCAAGGAATCCCTCGCAAGGGCCAAGCTCCCGGTCGGGTAACTCCGTGGATAGCCTCGGGCCTTCCCCACACGCAAGTGGGTCTCCGATGTGCCTCTCGGCAAGCCTCTCCCGGATGCTCCCCACCGTCTTCACTATCAAGCTTCCGACCGAAACACCGCAGGCCTTGTTCCCTCCGGTACACGGTGGCGGCCACACCACAAACGCGGTTGGTGTGATCTCGCAAGACTTCAAGCCCCTCCGATGTACAACACTTGTGCTCGCAAGCACGGGGTGACAAGAGGTATGCAAACCTCACTTAAACACTAGGCAAACACCTAGAGCAAGCACATAAGCGGTGGTCTAATCAACCTAAGCACTTCGCAAAGCACTTATGCTAATCACCTAATAAAACACTAAGCACTATGCATGTGGAGATCACTCAAATGGTGTATCAACACTCTTGGTATGTTTCCTCAGCTCCACACTTCTCAAATGGCCGGTTGGAGGGTCTATTTATAAGCCCCACTGAGAAAGTAGCCGTTGGGGTCAAACTCCCATAATTCTGCTACTGACCGGACGCTGAATCGTCCTGACCGGACGCGTCCGGTCGTCCCGACCGTTGCAGCCGTGAACCACCGATCGGACGCTGCCAGCGTCCGGTCGCCTACCACCGAACGCGTCCGGTCGTAGTTTCGTGCGCCAGGAACCTCTCTGTACTCGATCGGACGCTGATGCCCTATGTCCGGTCGGTTGCCGCCAGTGTCTGGTCCAGCGTCCGGTCGCCTCTGCGAGCTCGTTTCTTCATGATCTTGCGTACGGCTTGGTTCCAATCTTCATGCTTGGACTTTGCTTGATCTCTTGGGTCTTCTCTTGTGCTCCTAAGGTCTTGCTTGAGGTGTTGATCGGCGGATCATCACGTCGCCTTCGTCCAAGTTACATCTTGCATCCTATTGGACTACAAAACAAACACTTGCAAATTCATTAGTCCAATTTGGTTGTGTTGGTCATCAAACACCAAAATCCAAAGTAAATGGGCCAAGGGTCCATTTTCCTTACAATCTCCCCCTTTTTGGTGAGTGATGCCAACACGACCAAAGCAAGCAAATAATAAGAGTTTGAAAGTTAAAAAAACTACCTACTTGCTAGGATGCAATGCGAAGGGCAAGGTTGTATGATACTAATTGATAGATGCCAATTGAAACTTTACTTCAAAAGCTTGTCTTGCCCTTGCAAATGTCCCCATGTGATATTATGGATTAAAGCCTAGCTTTCAAAAAAATCTCCCATTACTTAGACTAACCCATAATTTACTTTCCTCCCTTTCTCAGACCATTACTACTTGTAACTAAATGCTTGTCTTTGGTCCTTCAAATTCTCCCCCTTTGGCATCAAACACCAAAAAGGAAGACATTGGTGGCACAAGGGAGGGTCAAATTTCATGATCCTTTGTATAAGAGTGAAATGGATCACAAAATTTGACTCTCACATTATATAGACTAAGCTCCCCCTAAATATATACATACATATGGTAGACAGCAAAGCATATGCATAGTTAGCAATTTATTGTACAAGAGAGTTTGATCTATATAATGCATGGAGAAAGCATATAAATATGAAGAGAAAGGATCAACATGATGATGCCAATTGAAGAATAATGCTTAACTCCGGGGACTCCAATTTCCTTACAATGAGACTACTACATATGTGATAGGTTTGAAAAAGTTGATACCATTTGAACAAGTGTTAGTCTCAAAGCATCCAAATTGTAGATTAAGCTCCCCCTAAATTTGTGCACACAAGTGTTGAATACTTGTAAAATTTGTGCACATTGATTTAAGTATCAAAATACCACTTGAAAGATGATATTTGGGAGAGATTATCTACAATTTGGACTTTGGCACATATTAGATAATTAATTGTAAAACAAGCTATGTGCCATGCTCGTAAACAAATTTAAACCATGTAGGTTTGCTCCAAGGGTTGATAATGGAACCGAGCAAGCCTACCATATGATATACCTATTGAATGCATAACAAGAGATGTAAGCATGTAAATGCAAACATATGCATAAAAGATAACTAGATGCTTTAATAGAATATCAATTGAAAAACAAAAACAATTGAAATGAACACTAATCGGAAGTAATGACATCTAGTTACCTAACATGGGAAGGGGAATTTGGGTCCATAGTATTCACTAACCTACTTGGCAATGACTTTGTCCAACTTGATGCACCCCATGAAATGCAACCAAACTTTGCCAAGTCTCTAAATTCCCCGATGTCCAACGGACTTCTTACTTCCCTTTCGGGATCCAAACCTTCTTGGTGCTCTTCATGTTGGAAATGATTTCCTTTGGCACCCAAAAGCGTTTGACCCCATTGTTAGCTTGCTTGTTCACCTTGATGGCCACTACCTTGTCATTTTTCTTCTTCTTAAAGAGATAAGGTGTGGAGGCCTTCTTGTCCACCTTGTTGGTGTAGGTGTTGGAGAGCTTGCTTGTTTGCTTTTTCTCCTTTTTCTTTGCTCCTCCCCCATTCTTCACCTTGCACTCATAGGACTTGTGACCTTCCTTGTGGCATACGTAACAAGCCACGGTTTGTTCTTCATCAAGCTTCTTCACTCCCTTGACGGTGTTATCTTGATGAAGTTGGGTTTGCTTCACCTTGCCTTTCACTTGAGTCAAGTCCTTGGTGAGACGAGCTACTTCTTTCTTGAGTTGCTCATTTTCCTTTGCAACCTCTTATGTGCATGTATCTACAACAACTTTCTCAACACAAACTTGGCTGCACAAAGGTGAGTCTAAACATAAATCATTACAAGAAGTAGAGGCATCCTTTTTAATGATAGAACTTTTCTTTTTAGATGCCTTGGTGGGGGTATTTTTGACGGCTTCAAGATTAGCAACTTTATCAGTTAGCTCATCACAGTGTTTGCACATGATTTCCAATTTAGCAAGCAAACTTTGATAATCATTTTGTGAGCTAGCTAACTTTTCTTTTAATTTTTCATTTTTCTTTAAAAGTTGCTCATCATTGATTGTGCATGCATTTGTTGTTGCACTAGTCTCAAGTTTCTCAATTTTAGTAGATAGTTCAACATTAAGATTTGCAAAGTTTTCATATTGTTCAAGCAAATTTTTGTATGCTTCTTGTGAACTACCTAGCTTTTCTTTTAAATTTTTGAGCTTCTTTTGTTGACTAGTGCAAACTTTAGCATATTTAAGATTTTGTTGCACAATTGTATTATAAGAAGGCAAATCATCATCACTATCGCTCTCACTAGAGGAAGAGCTTTCATTACCTCGTGCCATAAGGCACACACGAGAAGAGCTTGATGATGAATGCTTGTGGCCTCGCCTCTTGTGATGGGGTTCTTCTTCACTTGAAGAGTCATCCCATGATCTTATTGATGTGAGGGCTTGGTTCTTGCATGCCTTCTTCTTTGTCTTGGGTGTGGGCTTGTTTGGACAAACTTCCACAAAGTGCCCCAACTCGCCGCATCCATAGCATCCTCTCTTTCTTTGCTCATTTCTTTGATTGGTGAAAATGAGATCTTGAATTTGGATGGGCACACCCTTGACATTTAGCCTTTGGATCATCTTCTCCACCTTGTTGATTAATTTGATTGATTCTTCATCAAGGTCGGAGGTGGAGGAGGAAGATTGATCATCACTTGAATCTTCATCATCATCATCATCGTCGTCCTCATCTTCTTCTTCATCTTCACTTGACGAACTTGAGCTTGAGCTTGACTCAACTTTCTTGCCTTTCATCTTTTTCTTCTCGCTACAAGCGAGAGCTTTGCCTTTGCTTGATGAAGAGGCTTCTTCTTGACCCATCTTACGTGACATTTCAAATGCCACTAACTTGCCAATGACTATGCCTGGGGTCATGTTGCTCAAGTCCTCCATGTTGTGAAGGATGGTGATGATGCTTGCATATTTCTTTTGTGGTAGTACGGAGATGATCTTCCTCATAATGTCCGCATCATCTAGCTTTAATAATCCTATAGAATGGAGCTCATTGATAATTAGATTCAAATGAGAATACATATCACGAACAAGCTCATCATCATCCATAGTAAAGGAATCAAAGTTTTGCTTTGCTAGACAATGTTTTTGCTCACAGACATTGCTTGTGCCGTCATGGAGCTCTTGGAGTTTTAACCAAATTTCATGTGCCGTATTTAAAGTGAATACTTGGTTAAAAACATCCATACTAAGTGATTCAAACAAGCAATTTTTAGCTCTAGCATTGAAGTGCATTTCTTTTTCATCACTCTTTGTGGGTTTTTCAGGATTCTTGATGGGTTTCATCCCGTCACGAGTGACTCTCCATACACCCAAATCAACTGCCTCAAGGTGACAAGCCATTCTAGCTTTATAGTATGGGAAGTTAGTGCCGTCAAAATGTGAAGGCCTAGCGGTATCCATCCCAACCACTCTAAATAGCGTCGGCTCAACGGCGGTTAAGTCAAAGGTCCAAATTAAGCCAACCGGCTCTGATACCAATTGAAGGGACCGTGACGCCTAAGAGGGGGGGTGAATTAGGCAACTTAAAATTCTAACTCTAAACTATGGCCTCTTGTTCTAACCCTAGCAAAACCTATGCAATAGATAAGCTATCTAGATGTGCAACTATGGTTTTGCTAGTGTGTTGCTATCTCTACCACAAACGTAGTTAAGTAATCAATGTAAATGCGGAAGATAAAGAGCAAGGTAGAGATATGCAAACTCCCGTCGATGACTCCGGTATTTTTACTGAGGTATCGAGAAGCACGCAAGCTTCCCCCTAGTCCTCTTTTGAGCCCCTCGCAAGGAATCCCTCGCAAGGGTCAAGCTCCTGGTCAGGTAACTCCATGGATAGCCTCGGGCCTTCCCCACGCGCAAGTGGGTCTCCGATGTGCCTCTCCGTAAGCCTCTCCCGGATGCTCCCCACCGTCTTCACTATCTAGCTTCCGGCCGAAACACCACGGGCCTTGTTCCCTCCGGTACACGGTGGCGGCCACACCACAAACGCGGTTGGTGTGATCTCGCAAGACTTCAAGCCCCTCCGATGTACAACACTTGTGCTCGCAAGCACGGGGTGGCAAGAGGTATGCAAACCTCACTTAAACACTAGGCAAACACCTAGAGCAAGCGCATAAGCGGTGGTCTAATCAACCTAAGCACTTCGCAAAGCACTTATGCTAATCACCTAATAAAACACTAAGCACTATGCATGTGGAGATCACTCAAATGGTGTATCAACACTCTTGGTATGTTTTCTCAGCTCCACACTTCTCAAATGGCCGGTTGGAGGGTCTATTTATAAGCCCCACTGAGAAAGTAGCCGTTGGGGTCAAACTCCCGCAATTCTGCTACTGACCGGACGCTGAATCGTCCTGATCGGACGCGTCCGGTCGTCCTGACCGTTGTAGCCGCGAACCACCGATCGGACGCTGCCAGCGTCCGGTCGCCTGCCATCGGACGCGTCCGGTCGCAGTTTCGCGCGCCAGGAACCTCTCTGTACTCAATCGGACACTGATGCCCTACGTCTGGTCGGTTACCGCCAGCGTTCGGTCGCCTCTGTGAGCTCGTTTCTTCGCGATCATGCGTACAGCTTGGTTCCAATCTTCATGCTTGGACTTTGCTTGATCTCTTGGGTCTTCTCTTGTGCTCCTAAGGTCTTGCTTGAGGTGTTGATCGGCGGATCATCACGTCGCCTTCGTCCAAGTTACGTCTTGCATCCTATTGGACTACAAAACAAACACTTGCAAATTCATTAGTCCAATTTGGTTGTGTTGGTCATCAAACACCAAAATCCAAAGTAAATGGGCCAAGGGTCCATTTTCCTTACACCTAGATCTTGACATCACTGTCGGTTCAAAAACCCCCTTCACTGCTAGATTTTGAACCGATAGTGGCATACCGGCAGTGATGGGGGTTTGACATCACTGCCGGTTCTTATAAACCGATACTGATGTGAACCAACAGTGATGTGGTTTCTAGGAAAGCCAAAAAATTCATTGAGAAAATGGGGTATTTTTTAATATCGTGAGAGGCCCCAGACAGCCACACGGTTGCACGTCGCAAGTCACAAGTCACACGATTTTTCACGCACTTTGCAGCCACCAGCGCTCGAACCCCTGATCTTCTGCTTCACGTCTTCGGCCCCTAACCACTCCACCTGCAAGTTGTTTGTGTCCAAATGAGGTTTTTGTCCTAGCCATTTTATATTTATCTGATTTTGAAATGAGTATTTGGGGCCCTAAACGAATTCAAATGAAAAAGTTATCAACTACAAAGTTTTATAACTTTTTGAGATCTACAACTTTTATTTTGATAGTTTCTCCATCCGAGGTCATTTACAAAATTTGAATTTTAAATTTGAGAAATTCAAACATAGTTTTCCATGACTAGATGATTTCAAATCAAAACGTTATCAACTACAAAGTTTCATAACTTTT
Source organism: Miscanthus floridulus (assembly GCF_019320115.1). Classification (NCBI taxonomy): domain Eukaryota; kingdom Viridiplantae; phylum Streptophyta; class Magnoliopsida; order Poales; family Poaceae; genus Miscanthus; species Miscanthus floridulus. The sequence goes on along the minus strand of NW_027096455.1, from coordinate 42,474 downwards.
TGAGATCTGCCACTTTCGTTTTGCTGTTTGACCATCTAAGGTCGTTTAAAAATTCAAATTTCCAATTTTTTAAAATTCAAACATAGTTTTCCTTGAGAAGATGATTTCAAATCAAAAAGTTGTCAACTACAAAGTTTCTCCACCTAAGGTCGTTTATAAAATTTAAATTTCAAATTTTAGAAATTCAAAAGTAATTTTCCTCTACAAGATGATTTCAAATCAAAATGTTGTCAACTACAGAGTTTCATAACTTTCTGAGATCTATAACTTTTATTTTGGTCATTTGATCATTTATTCATCTGACATAGTGGTAGTAACATTTATGAAACTATAAGAGAGATATGTAGATTTTGTGAACAATGTTACTACCACTTTATCGGATGAAAAAATGACCAAAATAAAAGTTATAGATCTTGATAAGTTCTACGACTTCTATATTCATGACTTTTTCAGCTGAAATCATTTAGTGTTCTAAAATGACATTTGAAATTACATTTTTTGAAATTCAAAATTCAAATAGATAAAACACAGTCACATGAAAAGATAGATAAAATAATAGCGGTAAGAATATAATAAATTGATAGACCATTATTTTAGAAATTTTTATGAAAAAAAAACATCCAATTTGAAGCTAGTATGAGGGAAAAAGACTAGTTACAAGTTTTAGCCGGAGATTAAAAAGAGAAATCAGAGTTCTTTAATAATTTCAAAATTTAATTTCAAACAGCATTTTCAAGTAGTAAATGATCTCAAATGAAAAAGTTTTTAACTACAAAGTTGCATAACTTTTTGAGATCTACAACTTTTGTTTTGGTCGTTTCTGCATCCGAGGCTGTTTGAAAAATTCAAATTTTAAATTTTAGAAATCAAACGTAATTTTTGTTAGATAGATTATTTCAAATGAAAATATTTGGACATCCAAACGATCTCAAACTAAAAATGTTTGAACTACAAAGTTGTAGATCTCATCGAGTACTACAACTTTGATGTAAAGTTCGTCTTTATCGGACATCATATGGGAAACTTATGAAGTTTTCTTACAGCATATCACTGTCGGTTCAAGCCATGAACCGACAGTGATAGTATCAGTGTCGGTTCTTGGCTAAAACTGGCAGTGATTACCCAATATCAATACTGGTTCTTTGCTAAAACCGACAGTGATATGAATCGACAGTGAATACCCAAATATCAGTGTCGGTTGGTCCTATCACTGTCGGTTTTAGCCAAAAACCGGCACTGATGGACTATTACTGACGGTTTTTTTAAATTTGATAGTGATGAGGCTGGCAGTGATGTCCAATTCTATAGTAGTGCGCGCAGGGGTCGCGTCAGGTCATCGATGATGTACACTGTCGTTAATCTCGCGGTGGAGCGAAGTGAAGAACGGACGCACCGGGGCGTCCGATCACCCTTGACCTGACGCGTCCAGGCGTCAAAAACATGCTTTGGGAGCTCTCTGTTGTTGACCGGACGTAGAGGCGTGTCCGGCGAGTGGCTAACACGCGCTGGCAAAGGCGCCAACGGTCGGATTCAAACATGCGTGACATGGCACTCGCTGGTTGGCTCGGAGGAGCGACCGGACTCAGCGATCAAACGCAGGGGCTGCGTCCGATCAGTGCGTCCGGTGCCCCTTCGATAGCCCAATGGCTCTTTAAGCTTTGGGACTCTATAAATAGGAAGGTACCAGCTTGGGGCTCTCTCTCTTGGCACTTTGACATACTTGGCATCCTTGTGAGTCTAAGTAAATACCTCCCACTCTCATCTTCATCATGGATTTATCATCATAGTGAGATTGGGAGTGATTCCAAGTGCATTTGCTTGAGTGATTGCATCTAGTGGCACTTGAGGATTATTGTGGCTGTAGATTTTTTGTTACTCTTGGAGGTTGCCGCCACCTAGATGGCTTGGAGCAACGGAGGAGCTTCGGCACGTGTTGGTGATTGTTCATGGCCGGCTTCGGTGATTGTGAGGGGTCTTTCACCTTCCCTGGCGAAGAGCCATAGGATAGCTCTAGTAAATTGCTCGTGTCATTGAATTGCCTCACTTGTGGGTAGGTTTTTGCGGTGTCCAATTGTGTGGACGAGATTCGTGCAACACCTCTTAGCCGTTGAACCACCAAGTGTTAGTCGACACAACGGGGACTAGCATGTCGGCAGGTACGTGAACCTCGGGAGAAAAATCTTGTGCCTCTTGTGTGATTAGATTTCTCTTGGTGATTGATTGGCTTCATCTTGTGATTGGTTTATTCCTCTACACGGCGGTATAATCACCATACTCACTCAATTATTTTCTTGCAAACCAGTTGTAACAAGCTCTTTAGTGTAACTAGTTTTGAGAGCTTGCTTGGTAGCTTAGTTTCATCTAGTGGAGTTCTTTAGTGTAGCCTTATTGAGAGCTCTTAGTGAGTAGTGACTTAGTCTCTTGTGTGACTAGAGATCATAGCTACTAGAATTATTGAGTAGGTGGCTTGCAGCCCTTGTAGAGTTAGAGCAATATTGTATTACGCCATTTGTTGTATTAATCATTTGCTCTAGTGCTTTTTAGAGATTTTAATAGGCGATTCACTCACCCTCTAGTCATATTAGGACCTTTCAAAGGGCTTAAACGGTTTTAGAAACAAACTTTGGGTTCCTAATGCAAAACTTACTTTTTCAATTTATTTATTTTTCGCTTGGGCCGGTTGTGGTCGGCAGCGGATTTGGTCCCAGCTGGCTGTGCTGTGTTCTGGGCCGAAGCCCATGGCCTAGCCGCATAGTAGCACTTTCCTTTCTTTTCTGTTTTCTTTTCTTTTAAACCCGTTGAGAATTATAAAAATCATAGAATATCACAAAATCACAAAAATACCAAACCAGTTTTGTTACACTAATTTTTTACTATTGCTACATAGTAAACATATAATATCATATGCTTTAGTATAAAGTTTTTGTTGTATCTATAGATCTATGTTTTTATGTAGTCTTCTTGTTGTGAAATTTTTATCCATACATGTCTACTCTCACCGTGCTCCAATTTTTTTAGGTGTCGTAGATATACCTACACCTAATATAGTTATTAAAGAGCCAAAATTTCAGGCCCTTTTTTTGGTCCACCTCCCCCTAATAACTACTTGATAGTGTAGTTTCTTTCGTTCAAAATTATATAACCCATACTCATGTGAGTTAAAATAGCTCACGTCTAGAATGATACGGAGTACGATTCCAAGATGTATTGGGTTGTGTATATGATCTGAACTCATGAACTATGTTTATATGAGTAAGAACAACTCACGTCTAAAGATGATTAAGTTGAGTGTGAGCCAATGGTGGCAGCTTAACTTGGTCCGGGTAATTGGAGGGTCGCCAGAGGGGTCTGACCGTAGCTAGTGGCTAGCTGGCGCGGCTGGGGGCAGCCCTGAGAAAGCTAGCGCCAGTCAGGTGCAATTGCATCCCCCACCCTAAATGGCACGGCCAATATAAGGGGCTGGGACAAAGAAAATATGCACGTGACGAAAAAACCCTTAAGAGAGGAGGAAACAACTTGCTATTGAATGTGGAAAGTTAGTTGGAGAAAAAATTTAGCAACTTCTTATTTGTAACTCTGTGAGTGTGAAAACTGTCTCTGCTCATGCCACCGATAATGCAATAAATTGTTCTCCCATTGCAACGCACGGGCATGTTTGCTAGTAACGATTATTTGACGAATTTGATTTGCCCTGGCCAATAATAAGTATCCCCAAGCTTTTGGGTACTAGAGGTATACAACTAGAATAACTAGTTAAATTCCACGCGCGTTGCTGCGGGAATTTGGGGTTACAATTTAGAGAACATATCTGGAGTTGAATGGGGAAAAGATGTGAATGAGATATTACTGGTGATATCTATAGTCAACAATTTAGTTTGTAGATGATAGTTGACTAAATTCATCATATAATGGGCATATATATATATATATATATATATATATATATATATATATATATATATATATATATATATATATATATATATATATATATATATATCGGCATATACGTATAGGCTGTGAGCTTTGGAATACACGTGGTTTTAGTAGAAAAGCCAAAAAGAAAAGATAAAATGTAGCAGTATTCAGATTATACTACATATCCGGTAAACTAATCCTTAAAAGCTATGAAATACGAAAGCTTAAAAATGAAAATATATGATCATATATAGAGGCACAAACTAAGGTAAAACTATTATCCAGTTTGAATCCCAGCTAAAGATTATCGAGTTTAAACCCGTGACCCTGCCTGCTCTCCTTTTCTATCTTTTCACACATCTTCGGGCACTTGCTCGTTCGGCGATCCGGCACCTCGCGCACATGACGGCCTTGACCTAGTGACGACGGAGGTGGAGGTGTCTGGAGGAGCAGGCCGTGGTGACCGATGCTCATTGTGCCGGAGACGGCAAGGTGCCAGGAATAGAGGCGACTGGAGGAAGATGTGGTGGTGCTCGCTCACGGTGCCGGGAATAGAGGCGGCTGGAGGAAGATGTGGTGGCGCTCGCTCGGTCGGAAGCAGCGCTACGCCGGAGGAGAAGGTGGAGATGGCATGGCATTCATGGCGTCGTGTGGATGCTGCCGGTGAAGGTACCGATGGGTTGCTTGGCTCGGAGCATGGACATGATGGGGACGGGCGGTGATGGTACGTTGTAGGCGTCCAGACGTCTCGCGTCGCCCGTCGACACCATGTTCCACGCCTCTTTGGCATCCGACGCCCAAGGATCACGGCTTGGAGCTGCTACCGTCAATGGCTTGAGGCTCCACTACCGGTTGTGGCGCTGCCATACCGATGGCCTGGGCAGCCGGATCCACTGCCGAGGAGAGCAGTAGCACACTATTTAAATGCAAAGGCGATGACGATGGTTCCCTTGCCTGTTTAGATTCCAAAAAATTTTGCGTAGTACCCGTTACATCGAATCTTACGGCATATGCATAGAATACTAAATGTAGACGAAAAAAAAACTAATTACACAGTTGATCGAGAAATCGCGAGATGAAACTTTTGAACCTAATTAGTCTATAATTAGACACTAATTATCAAATACAAACGAAATGCTACAGTGAGCTAGAATCCAAAAAAATTTGAATCTAAACGGGGCCTAAATTGATGTGGCAGATGAATGGATGCGGCAGATGGCAATAATGCCTGTGTGGTTGTGCCCGTTCGCTTTTGTGGCAGATGAATGGATGCGGTAAATTGCAATAATGCCTGTATGGCTGTGCGCTTGTGTGCAAATTGTGCAATTGAACGTACAATGCGTTAAGCTGAGGGAGGGAGGCTAATAGGTGCTAGGGGCTAATAGGGAGGTGAAGAGATGAATTAGCAGCTCTAAAAACTGCTGTTGACATCAACTCTGTAAATTGAAAATTGCCACACGGATGGACAGATGGAACTCTGGATGCGTGGGCCAAGAGGGAATGATGACGTAGAGCGTTGTAGATTGAGAAAAATTGGTTAATGGAGTTTTGCTTTATAAGAGTATATATAGGATTAGAACCATCACGATATTAGAGATGACAAGTGAGTGGTTGTCGTGGTGAATTGGTGATGCATCCGCATCAACTGAATGTGTTTTGCTTTACCCGTACGTTGTAATTGGAAGCAGAAAAATTAATGTAAAAATGTATGCAAAAAAAACAAAGTTTTTTGAGAGATGGACAGACAACAATAAATCTGATCTTATTAACAACATATTGTTTTGAGTCATATTGAAACTTGAAAGTAAGCACAAACTAGTTTCTTTTTTTGTGTTAAAACAATTTTTCTATAATTTTTATATTAAATCAGATTTTAGTATTTTTAGACGCATATTTATCTGAAAAAAGTATTTAGATAGTTTTAAAAATTATTTCTGTAATTTCTATAAACTTTATTGATCCCTCCGAATTATCGTGAAAGTTCAATTTATCTTTCTCATGGCTCATGTGGTCTCACGTAGACGATTAATGTGGTACTATATTAGTTTTTCTTTTTTTGAACCTAGGTACTACTACATTAGTTAAAACCGCTTTAACCGTTCACAGAAATAAAATCGGATGATTTTAAGAATCGAACGATCGAGTCACATCCAGTTTTCTAATTGAGTAAGGACGTAATAATCGAGAGAGGTCACCTAGACATTTCTCTTGTAATTTGCTCGACACAAGTTTAGACTATGTCTAGCCAACAACTAGTTGTTTTAGCCCCTCCTAATAACTGAATTTCTTCATGCACTTACACTGTCTTTTAGTTATATTTACACCGCCTTTTTACTACATTTACAATGATATATTCAGTGTAATTTATTGGACAGAGTGATGCAATTTGGGGATAACACAAAATCTTAGACAAATATATGCCAAATTTTCAAAAAAAATTACAAAAATTTTCTATGGATTCTAGATACAGAGAAAAATATATCAAATTATTCACAAATGTCATCAAATTATTCACAGACTTACAAATTTACAAATGGAAGAACAAATAGCAGAGAAAATAGTGGCTTGTACTATAGGCAGTGCTCAGCTGGTAGATGTATATGTACTCCCTCCATATAGGAAAAAAATGAGGTCCTGGCTCCTCCCCTGGATTGCGATTAAAATGTCGTTTTAGTCATGCAGACGCTAAGCTAGACTTCTTTGCCCCTGCCTCATCGATCTATGCGCACATGCAGTTACTCCGCGCCGCGCGTGGGTCGCTCACCTCGATTCTCAAGCGCCGCACAGCTCTCCCTCTCTTATGCTCGTCCGCGTTCGGTATCTTAAAGCCGCTCGCTCGCATTGCAGCTCGCCGCGCCGCTCGCACTCGTCGCCCGCGCTCGCCTACCTGCTCGCCGCTTCGTTCGCCGCGCCTCTCCGCTCGCCGGTCCTCGCGCGCATGGCTTCATCGCGTTCCAGGGATGCGGCACCGGTGGACTCGACGTCAGAGGAGTTGGCGCCGGACTCCATGGAGATGGCGATGGAAGACGTCGTCGAGCAGGACTCTGGCGCCATGGAGATGACTCCGGAGTCCTTCGTGTCGGACTCGCAGATGGCGCCGGACTCCGTCACGTCGGAGTTGTAGGAGCTCGCGCCGGACTCGGAGATGGTGCCGGATTCCTTGCCACCGGGCTCCGTGCTCTTTTGTATGCGCTCGCTGTCATCTCGTCCATGAGGACCGCCAAGCATGGAACCGTGCGCATTCGCGGTTCTGGCCATGCTCTCGCTGTGGTCTCGTCCACGCGGACTACATAATCGACGCCATGGTCGGCCTCGTCAAGTTGGACTGCGAGCTTTTCATCTAGCATTACAAGGACTTGTTGCCGAGAAAGGATGACGCCAAAGCATCGGTAAGCATTACTAAGATTGTTACATGCAACAAGAGTAGCATCGGCTAAATTTAGTTCTAATTAATTGTTACAAGAATGTCTCTACTAATTAAGCTAACTAGCATCCATCTAATTGTTTCATGCAGCAAGAGTAGCCTCGGCTAAATTTAGCAAAGATGGATCACAAGGGATAGAAGTTGGCAGCCGATCTTCTCTTTCTAGTGTATCTTTTTTCATGTGAGGAATCTTGAACTTGTTGCATCCTTTCACCTTCATAACTTCAATGTAAACACTTTGCAGTGTTACAAACATTCGGTTAGCTTTGTGTGCTGAGTACTCCATGAATGCCTACAAAACAAGTGTGCAACAAATAAATGAATGAGCAAATGTGTAGTTGATGAAACAATGAAACATGTGTCAACAATTTGATCAAATTACCTCTTGCACTGCTAGAACTAGAGCTTCTATTGTTTTTGCATTCTTCTTGTATTGAATTGCTTGAATAGCTCGAAAAAACCCCAAGTCAAGAATGTTGAAATCCAAAGAATTGGGTGGTTGACAATTTAGGCGAATATCAAATCCTTCTTGCTTAGCAGCCTCACAAAAATCCAGATCATCCAATTTCAAATGGGTAGGTGCATTATCTTGTTGAATGAAAATTGGTTTGCCCACATCTTCTCTTGGCCATTTGGCTCGAATGGCAGGCAACACTTGGTTGATCATAAAATCTCTAATCACTTCTCTTGTGATTGAAGTTATGGGCTTCATAACCAAGTTTCCACGGACACGGCCGGTTCTCTCATTACCTCTCATAGCCGGTTCATATCAAACAAGTGGAAAATAGCCAATCCTACCATCAAAAATACAATTCCCATCCCTAAACCTTGGTCGAGCAACAACACACAAGAACATGAGCCTAGGGATGTAGTTCTTGTTCTTACAAGTCCGATGGGGTTCATCTTCGTCGGGTAGCAAATAATATTTTTTAGATTTTTTATAGAGGTAGAACCATTTTTCATCAATGAACACAAAGTCATACAAATCCTTAAACCTTAGATCAGCAAGCAAATCCCTCTTAATCATGTCAACACACCACTTTAATCTAGACCTCTTGTTAGCTTGCGTGAGATATGGTTTGATGCTACTAGAGTGGCGTCTAAGCAAACCTTTTTTCAAATACCTTTGAATATTCCATTTGCTCATGTTAAGTTTAGCACACACATCTTCGATGGTCATTCTTTCCTTGAGAGGAATGCTATGCAATAGTTCCAAATCAATAGAAGATGCCTTACGACCAACTCTACCCCTCTTACGACTACCAAGGTCAACCGGAATGTTATTTGCAAGTGCTATTTTACCTTGCTTCCACAGGCGCTGAATTGCACGAATGTGTACACCAAACTGAGCAGCAGCAACTGTCGTATATTTCTTGCCTAGCTTCCCATTGTTGCTTTTTGCCAACAAACCTTGATAAACTTGCTTTCTGACTTCTTCGGGCATGTCTTTCCTTCGTTGGTTAGCTTGAACGGGAGCATCAAAAGCAGGATCTACAAAAACAAAAAAAACAAGCACATTAAAAATAATAGCTATTCCTTAACAAAAAAATAGATGGTATCAAACAATTACGTACCTGTTAGGTTTTCTACAAAATCGAAATCTACGGCACCATATTCATCTAGTGGCAAGTTCAAATCAAATCCTGTTAAAAAACAATGATATAAGAAACGATTGAGAGAAAATGATAGCAAAGTGCATGCACAAGATAGGAAGAAGTGCATACCGTTGTCGTCGCCGTCGTCATATACAGGTTCGTTGAGATCAAACATAGAAAATGAATCGGCCATATGTAGCTAGAGGAGATGGCTCGGTACCATGAACAAGAGAAGAAGTGGCGTGGAGAATAGAGAAAGCAAGTTGGTGCATAAATACAGTAGGCAAGCAAGTAACCCAAACGGCGGTCTTCTTATTCCAAATGAGCGCCACCCACCAGCCATCCGAGCGCGTAGGCAAAAAACACGCCATGCTATGAGCGCTAGGCCGAAAAAATTGAAAAACGAGTAGGCACAAAAGTGCCATGCAGCCTCCTATGCGCTCCATGGCAAAAATGCACCTATCGCCATGCAAAATGAAGCATGCAGCAAAAAATTGTGACCACCAAGAATCGAACTCGGCTAGCCAGCCTCACGCCTCAACGCACTAACCGGATGATCTAGGAAAATTTCTCATATGGAATACACCTGCAGCAGTATTTAATAGGGTCAAATAGGAAAAACTCTACCCTAATTAATCATTTCTTGGTATGCTAAATGTTGTCCAAAACGTCATTTTTTTTTGTATGGAGGGAGTATATAAACTGTTCCTAGCTGCACTGAGGTAGCTAGATATTATCCATTCATCCATGAGTATGTAACCACGCATGTGTGTCTCTGTACGGGTGGTCGGCCGGCCGCAGCCGCCAAATTAGCATATCCAAGCATGGCAAATAGCCTAGTGAGGGGCACGCGCGAGAAAGCATGCGCATGGACGTGCTGTGTCGTCGTGTCGATGTAGGTAGTACGGAGATGGATTGGAGAGGGCCGTAAATGTGCGACGACGACGGCGTCGCGGTCGACCGACGACCCAGGCCACGCCATCGGCTGTTGCGAGCAGCGCGTACGTGGAAAAGCCGGTTGATGGGAAGGCCTAAATCAACCGGTTGATGTATAGCGTTTTCGTTAGACAATCGGAGCAAGTCCAACAACTTGACTATTTTTCTGGTAAAGGCTATTTTAGAATTTATATAGTAAAAAATAGACTCCAATAAATATGCTATTTAATTTTGTAAAATAAGAAACTGACTATCTCTTAATTTTTTGTGATCATATAGCCGACGACGAGCGTTAGACTATATAACTTTGTAAAATAGTAAGGTTGTTATAGATTTCTTCTTTTTTGAGAAGTTTTGTATTTTATTATTAAACCATAATACTCTCATGCGGGCATCCATTCTTATCTACTTATCCGGACGTCGTGCACCACACACGCCCGTGACGCGCTTCCAATTCACTTACGCGCTCCCAACTCACTGTCGTGACATGCTTGCTCCAGCCCGCGACGCGTTCGACGGGCACCGCACCCGTCCACCAGCTCGCTACCGCCCTGCCCATCCGCGCTCCCTCCCTCCCTTCCCCTCCCCATCCGCGACCTCCATTGCGACCCCGCACTCCCAGCGACCCGGCTCCCGCTCCCCCCACCAAAGACGAGGATGACGGCGGCGGCTCCAACGAGGTAGGTTATTCCTCCTCTGGATCTGAGGGACACGGCAGTGGTTAGGGTTCCGGTGAGCTCTGCGATCCAATTCCCTCCTCCCTCCGGCGAGGTCGAAGGTGATGGGCCAGGGGCTGGAGCAGCCTGTTTTACTGTTTCTCCGTGTTGCAAGGGGATTTTTTTGGATGTTGCAACAGATGATTTTCGAATATTGCAATAGGGTGATTCATGTGTTGCAGAAAGGGAGTTTTAATGTTGGGATTGTATTTTTCTCCTAATGTTGCAACTTGTGAGTTTTTACTTTTTCTACGTGTTGTGGCAAACGAATTTAATAGTTGAAATTACCTTTTTTCAAAAGTTGCAGTACTGATAGGTGATTTGAGATGTTTCCATTTTCATGTTTCGTAGTTAATTTTTGCGAGGTTGCAGTACTACTGTTTGAGATGTTGCATTATATATTTTTCAATGTTGTAGTACAAAATTTTCGATGTTGCAGTACATAGTTTGCGATGTTGCACTATATAGTTTACATAATTTTGCGATGTTGCACTTTAAGTGGTTCGCGCTCTTGGGACAGGGGCACGGTTGGGAACTAAGACAGGAGCGCGGTGGAGAACGGGACGTGGTGGAGAACGAGGACAGAGGCGTGGTGGGAACAGGGGTTTAGGGTTTGGACCTGGATGTACACGCTCTCCTTGTCTACGCTCCTCGCTGAGCACGCGAGCGGTCCTCATTGCCATCTCGTGCTCTCGTCGGTTGTCGTGATTGAATCTGTCTGGGACGGTGGTGCGGTGGGGAACGGGGCGTGGTGGGGGACAGGGACAACAGAACGAATATGATATCTATAAGTAGATAAGGATGGATGCCGGTATGAGAGTATTATGGTTTAATAATAAAATACAAGACTTCTCAAAAAAGAAGAAATATATAACAGCATTGCTATTTTATAAAGTTATATAGTCTAACGTTTGTCGTCGGCTATATATGATCACCAAAAATTAAGAGATAACCAATTTCTTATTTTACAAAATTAAATAGCATATTTGTTGGAGCCTATTTTTTACTATATAATATTTATTAAATCGCTAAACAATAGAATTTGGCAACTAATTTTAACCGTCCATGGTGTTGGTCAGCCCCACCCTAACAGCGCTCTTGTCGCTCGTCTCCGCCGACTTGCATCGACAGACGACCGTGGCGGCGCGCCAGTCGCGTCCTCCTCCTCGGTGAGGCCCGACCGCGCAGATCCGCCGGCTAGCTCCCCAGCCCCTAGGCCCCCACTTGGCGGACTCCCCGAGGCCCCAGGCGGCAGGCGGCCAGCCCCATCCGGGCCAGCACACTGTGGCCGGCGGCCTGCGGCAGCCACCATCATCCGGCAGACCGGCACTGGTCTCAGCCGGCGGAGGGGCAACAGGAAGCACCGCAGCAGCCCGCTGCGGCCAGCTGGCACTATCAGCCCAGCACCCCACCCGGCACTGACTCGCCGCTCAGGGCTCAGCTTGAAAGCCTGAGCTCTCCGCTGTTGTTGCTGTCTGTTGCACTTGACTCACTGTGAGTATTGATTAACGACTTGACAATATAATGAATCGACTATAGATCATGAATTTTGATTTTGCTACGAGTATATATCATAACGCGGGACTGATCCTGAATGCTGCTAATTTGTGGCTGTGAATCTAAACTATTGGAGATTGAACTTAATATATATAGGCTCAACCTGATTTTTCAAACACCTACAAGATGTAACCCATGTTCTTCTCTTTGCATTACATTTTTATGTTGATAATTTGGATTTTCGAAAAGTATACTGGATTGGTCCAAGATTTAGTACCTTCATGCTTCATGAATGCCAAAGGATTTCCTAGGTCAATAATAATTAAGAAAAATCAAAAGGTTATGTACTTTATATGTTACTACTACAACTTTTCATTATATATTTGTACTCATGTAACCCAGTACTGATGTTTTGTTAATCGTTAGATGACATGGACATAGAATTTCAGTACTTACATCTATGCAATATAGTTCAGCCCCTCTTGCTTGATTTCTCCATCCGCCACTGGGAGCTGTGCTGACCAGAAAAATACCTACCTTTTTCTTAACTGGTTTGGATTAAGTATGGAAGTAATGTATTTCTGTTATATACATGTATGCTATTGTCATGGCTCACAAGCTTAACGAGCTAGCTCAAGCTGGCAAACAAGCTGAGCCATGTAAGCATTTCTGGGGCCAAAGGTTTGCAGTAAATGCAATTGGCAATTTTGACAAAATCTTGGCAAAAAAATTGCCAATTTTTGTTTTGAATCAATGTTATAATTTCTTAGAGAACATGACAGACAGGAAAAAAAAAGCAGGGTGTTGGACTCCACACCTCAAATCTGGTGCCTTACTACTATTCATTTGTTTGTTTCTGTAACCCTTGTGGTTATGAAAGCTATTTAAGTCTCAAATTCGAATTAGAAATAGACCAGTTGAAGTAAACTGCCTTTCCCTGCTTTTTTGCATAAGATTTGCTACCATGGTCCTAGCTACCAAGAAACTAGTACATAGTTGGAACAAACAGTTTGGGCTGTTCTTATATTGCATTTATCTTCTTTATAAGTTCGCCTAACATTGCAGCATTATCTAATTTCCCGTTTTCTTTACCTACAGTTTTGCAGCATAAGAAATATACCTACACACAGCTCACTGCATGTCAGGATTGATGGCAGATAGGGAGCATCGAACGGTGTTTGTTACAGTGGGGACTACATGTTTTGATGCTCTTGTCATGGCGGTAGATTCTCCAGAAGTGAAGAAGGCTTTATTGCAAAAAGGTTATAGTAATCTTGTTATTCAAATGGGCCGAGGAACATATGTTCCATCCAAGGTTAGTATGCTTATACCTCTAGTAAGTTATCAAACATTTAATTCCTTCCTAGTTTGAATTATGGCAATTCCTACTCTTTCTTATAGGAATCTTCATAACTGGTAATTTAAGTCACCCTAAATGAAAAGCCAACTGGAAACACACCACAGATTTTATGCAAATGGTTTTGTGCAAATATTGATTCATATGTTTTAAGAAAACAGGGTGTGTGTGAACTGATGTTTTCTGAGCAGCGGTTCTTACTTTATGTTTGAGAAAACAAACCTATAGTTGTTTCGCAGTCTTGTTCATTCCTTATTCATATGCCCAACTTGTTTCACCAGCTGCTTGCTTTAATCGAATTAACCTTGCTTTTCTTTTTGAAATATTCACGTAGTTCCCTATCCCTTGTTTCTAATTATATAGTGAAGTTAATAGTGTTTATCTATTTGGGACTACAGGTCTCAGGAGATGCTACCCTTCAAGTTGATCATTTTACATTTTCACCAAGCATTGCTGACAATATGGGAACAGCTTCTCTAGTTATCAGCCATGCAGGTAAGTATAGTGTTTGCAAATGGTGGTAAACAGAAAGATGTTGGAATATTTTCCATGATTTTTTTTTTTTTTTTTTTTTTGCTAAATCTTGAAATTCTAGTTTGATGTGCGGGTGAATTTTCCAGTAATTTGTATTTAGACCATAAAATGTGGAGCAACATACTTCCTTTAGCTTGTTCTTCTCTTTCTATTTGAGAATGGTGAGCTAGGAAAATCTTCCAATACGCACCAGTTTATCATATGCTTTGGATCTGAGCTATTTCACCCTGCCCCACTTCCCTATTCATCTGATGAAGTGATTGAGATTTTACCATCCTTAATAGATGGGAAAAAAAGCAGTAAATGATTAAGGACTACAACCTCTAGTGTTAAGAATCATGCCGCTACAATCAAGAAAGATTGCTGGTTACCCTAGAGGGCTTAGCATTTATAAAAGGGGGGCTTTATAAAAGCTACTCAAATCCAGGACAGTACAAGGCAATGTAAAAATTACCTTTGTTAATTGTGACTACAATTTGTTTTTAACTTTTTTTTCTGTTTGGAATTTGCTCCATCTTTTGTTACTATCAAAAGTTCTTCATTTGCATATCACCGAATAATTTTCATAAGGACTATTCTGCAGCAATGTATCACAAGTTCCAGGTAGTATCAGTTTTTTTAACTTCGTGATGCTCAAAATGATCAAGTTGCCCTGTTGCAACTTGAGCAGTTGTGCATATCTGGTTCAAGAAGCTTTCAACTGCACTCGAAAGCCAGACCTTGGGATTGAATAAGTTTTTGTTTGAAATATCTTGTCTGTTTATATTATTTATTCTTTAGTTTCTCAAAGATTTAGCTCTGGCAGGTTCAGGAAGCATATTTGAAACGCTACGACTCGGCAAACCACTAATCGTTGTTGTAAATGAAGATTTGATGGACAATCACCAGAGTGAATTAGCAGAAGAATTGGCTGAAAGGAAGCATCTCTTCTGTGCACGCCCACAAACATTGGGAGAGACCATCCGGGCAATGGACCTAGAGACATTAGTTCCTTATGAGCCAGGGGATGCCAAACCAGTTGTCACCCTGATCAACAAATTTCTTGGCTTTCCCGTTGACTGACAAATAACTTTACCTCCATTAAGGCGTTGGTCCCCATATCTGTTCGATTAAAAATGGATTAACTGACATGATGATCACTGATGCTTTTGTATTGTTATAGTGACAAGAAAATAGCAATAATGTCCTCTTTGCCATTGGGTCTAATTACGAACACATGGTTCATGGCTTCTGTTGTTTCTCCGCCGTCGCCCCGGGCCCAATTCCAAAGGGCTCCACCCCAAGTATGTACTATAGGTATATCGTGTATATCGTATATGTATATGGTCTGTCAACGTCAAGGCCCAGCGAAGAGTAGCTGGCTTGCCCAAGGGCCAAGGCCTAGACTATCTCCAACGGCATGGGATTTGCGTTCTCCATCCCGTCCCACCCAAAATGGGTCCATCGTTTTGCATCATCTGTTGGACCGTGTCTTCTTCCGATAAAGCGACGTGGAGTAGACATTTTGGGTTTTGGTGTCACGATGCATCGGCGTCCACGTGAAGCCATCCCTAGCCGGCGAATCGCGACTCATTTCTTCCTCAACCTCAAGTCCTTGTGCGCGGTGGCGACGCGAGATGCAATCGTGCGGCGGGCTGGCGGCGACACGCGCGAGATGCAAATCTAGGATCACCAGAGGGCGGCGACGCAAGACGCGATCACTCGAGATGCGAGACGCAAGCTTCTGCATCTGCTCCGTATGAGTGTGAAGATGAAATTGCACTGCAGCAATGAACAAAACTAATGGATATGACAGCTAACTGAAAAGAGAAAGTAATTTATTGGCTAATGGACAACTAAGTGGCATGTTCGTTTGAACTTATCAGTCGGCTTATCAGTTAGAATCAACAGTATTTTTTCTCACAACAAACATTATTTTTCTATGTATTTGAATGACATACACAAAAAATTCGTTTTTCGAAATGTTCAGAGATGTAAATGAGCTTGCACAACAAAATGAGTAAACATGATTTTCCTCATATGCACGGAAACCAAATTCTGGTAGCAACTGTATTAGTTCTATACAACAATTTAATTAGAATAAATATGTGAGTCCTTTGTTGGGGGCCGGTGATGGAATTGACCACTGTAGCACCGAAGCTTGCTGGATTCCTCGTCGTCGATAAAAGATGCTCGGTAGTCCATCGAGGGGTATTCCACGATGGTAGATTTATCATAGAGGTGAGTGAGATAGTAATATAAGCACCGAGATACAAGATTTAGACAGGTTCGGCCGTCAGTATGACGTGATACATACATTCTGTGTTCTGATGTATTGCATTGAGATGTATCGATCTTGTCTACAAGGGCACCCCTGCCTCTCCTTATATACTCTAGAGGTATGATTACAAGGAAAATAGTATATTTGGTACTATACAATATCTTACGGTGCACGCCGAGCAGCGCCGTGCACGCCTTGATCTTGTGGGCTGGGCCACCTCTGATGGTGCGGCACATGTCTTGCCTTGTGGATACTGGAGGCCATACCCCCACAGCTAGTCCCCGAGCCTGACAGTAGGTGACGTAGTCACGTGGTGCCAGGGTCAGAAAGTAGAAGACCAGCTGAGCAGGCAGCCAGTCCCCGGACGTAGCCACAAGATGAGAAAAAGCGCACGTTCACCGCAAGGTGAAGTGTGCCCACTTAGGCACCGAGCCTGCTGGAAGATAAAAAATGAATCTTATAGCAGGGTCAAAGAAAAGAAGTTTGAAAGCTTGCCGACGTCGTCAGACATGCGCGTATCAAGACCCTAGACGTGCTGCCCAAGATCAGCACCCTAATCCGAACAGCATGGAGCAGCTTCATAGCACACACCGATGAGAGTAGCAAGATCTGAGCACCGAGGAGTCCCCGGCGTAGCTGGCGATGTCCGAGCACCGAGGAGCGAGGAGTCCCGACGTCGTTGACGATGTCCGAGCACCGAGGAGCGAGGAGTCCCGACGTCGTTGATGATGTCCGAGCACCAAGGAGCGAGGAGTTCCCCGACGTCGCTGGCGATGACCGAGCACCGAGGAGCGAGGAGTCCCCGACGTCGCTGGCGATGACCGAGCACCTTGGAGCGAGGAGTCCCCAGCGTCGCTGGCGATGTCTGAGCACCGAGGAGCGAGGAGTCCCCGATGTCGCTGGCGATGACCGAGGACCGAGGAGTCCCCGGCGTCGCTGGCGATGACCGAGCACCGAGGAGCGAGGAGTCCCCGACGTCGCTGGCGATGTCCGAGCACCGAGGAGCGAGGAGTCACCGGCGTCGCTGGCGACGACCGAGCACCGAGGAGAGAGGAGTACCCAGCATCGTAGGCGATGACCGAGCACCGAGGAACGAGAGTCCCCCGGCGTCGCTGGCGACGTCCGAGCACCGAGGAGCGAGGAGTCGTCGACGTTGCTGGTGATGACCGAGCACCGAGGAGGCGAGGAGTCCCCGGCGTCGCTGGCGACGTCCGAGCACCGAGGAGCGAGGAGTCCCCGAGTTTGCTGGCGATGACCGAGCACCGAGGAGCGAGGAGTCCCGGCGTCGCTGGGTGATGTCCGAGCACCGAGGAGTGAGGAGTCCCCGGCGTCACTGGCGATGTCCGAGCCCCGAGGACCGAGGAGTCCCCGACGTTGCTGGCGATGACCGAGCACCGAGGAGTCCCCAGCGTCCCTGGCAATGACCGAGCACCGAGTAGCGAGGAGTCCTCGGACGTCACTGGGCGATGTTCGAGCACCGAGGAGCGAGGAGTCCCCGACGTCGCTAGCGATGACCCGAGGAGCGAGGAGTCCCTGGCGTTGCTGGTGATGACCGAGCACCGAGGAGCGAGGAGTCCTCGGCGTCACTGGCGATGTTCGAGCACCGAGGAGGTAGGAGTCCGCGGTGTCGCTGGCGATGTCCGAGCACCGAGGAGCGAGGAGTCCTCGCGTCGCTGGCGATGACCGAGCACCGAGGAGCGAGGAGTCTCCGGCGTCGCTGGCGACGTCCGAGCACCGAGGAGCGAGGAGTCCCGATGTC
Organism: Miscanthus floridulus; assembly: GCF_019320115.1. NCBI lineage: Eukaryota > Viridiplantae > Streptophyta > Magnoliopsida > Poales > Poaceae > Miscanthus > Miscanthus floridulus. The sequence continues at coordinate 24,478 of NW_027096455.1, read as the reverse complement.
GCTGGTGATGTCCGAGCATCGAGGAGCAAGGAGTCCCCGACGTCGCTGGCGATGTCCGAGCACCGAGGAGCGAGGAGTCCCCGACGTCGCTAGCGATGACCGAGGAGCGAGGAGTCCCCGGCGTCGCTGGCGATGACCGAGCACCGAGGAGTGAGGAGTCCCCGGCGTCACTGGCGATGTCCGAGCACCGAGGAGCGAGGAGTCCCCCGGCGTCTCTGGCGTGTCCGAGCACCGAGAAGCGAGGAGTCCCCGACGTCGCTGGCAATATCCGAGCACCGAGGAGCGAGGAGTCCTCGACATCGTTGGCGATGTCCGAGCACCGAGGAGCGAGGAGGTCCCCAGCATCACTAGGGATGTTGGAGCACCGAGGAGCAAGGATCCCCGGCGTCGCTGGCGATGACCGAGCACCGAGGAGCGAGGAGTCCCCCGGCGTTGCTGGCAATGACCGAGCACCGAGGAGCGAGGAGTCCTCGGCGTCGTTGGCGATGTTCGAGCACCGAGGAGGGAGGAGTCCCCAGCGTCGCTGGTGACAAACCGAGCACCGGGGAGCGAGGAGCCCCCGGCATCGCTGCAACGACCATTTACCGAGGACGAGGAGTCCCCCGACGTCGCTGGCGAGGTCAGAGCACCGAGGAGCGAGGAGTCCGATGTCCGCTAGCAATGTCCACAAGGTGAAGTGTGCCCACTTAGTCTTCGAGCACGAAGAATCCGAGCGCCGAGGAGTAACCGACGTATCTGGCGATGAAGCACGAGCGACGAACAGTCTGGTCAACTGATTAGCGGCGAAGTGAGCATTAAGCAGAAGCGACCGGCAAACAGTCCGATCAACTAGTCGGCGACGAATCGATGATCCTAGCGGTTCGACCAGTTGATCGGTTGTGAAGTCCGAGCACCAGATGATCCGATCACCTAGATGATGATCCTACAATACAAATATGTAGAATGGGTAGTACATGATGTATAAATATATGAACTCTAGAGAAAATCAGCAATGGTGATGAAATAGCTTAAGTAGCTCGACGATTAGTTGGTGTGAAGATGTATTTAATATAAACCCCCCGAACAGTTAGTGCGTAGCTGAGTTTTTAGCCCTAGCTAGCCTGTTAACTATAACATGGAGCACGGAGCCCATGCACGTGTAGGAGGAACAGGCGTCACTAAGGAGCCATTGCAGACCACCCATAACGCAGAGGGTAGACACTCGTGCACGTGTAGAAAGGAGCTGGAGACAGGGCCATCTCTGTAGGCATTCGAGCGTCAACAGGACTGTTCGGGGGTTCAGAAATCGTTTGGAGAGCAAACATAGAGAAAACAGCTCGAGAAACATCATGACGATTAACAAAGATTGGAGAATATTTAGAAAAAATTAAAGCGTGACTTAGCTTTAGACAGAACGACTGGTCGGCAGCGTATGACGCTATCTGGTCGGCGAGAGGATGGACGTCTTCAACCTGGTTGATGAATTTGCCCCTTAGAGCATCTTGGAAGGTGGCGGCGACGTTGGTAAACCCGAAAGGTAGGGCCGTAACCCCTGGAGTTTCCCGAGCAGCCTCCAATAGATCTGATCGATGGATGCTATCAGATGTCGTTGTTGATCTGCCTCTTCTGGTAGCAAGGAAGCGGCGCGGCGAGTTGTTGATGAAGGCGACCTCGGAGGCGGTTCCGAGATCGGATCTGCAGTCGCGGGGGCTGATGTAGCCAACGATGAATCGTCGTCGTGGACCGGCATGGATCTCCACGAGATTGATGACGAGAACGCGCTGTTGATTTGAGGTCCATCTAACTCGCCATGGATCAAGCGCACACCCCTACCTGACGCGCCAACTATCGACAAAAGATGCTCGGCAGTCTACCGAGGGGTATCCCACGATGATAGATTTGTCGTAGAGGTGAGCGAGATCAGGAGCGAGATGGTAATACAAGCACCAAGACACAAGATTTAGACAGGTTTGGGCGTCAATATGATGTGATACCTACATCCTGTGTTCTGATGTATTGCATTGATATATCGATCGGTCCACTAGGGGACCCCTGCCTCTCCTTATATACTCTGGAGGGGTAGGGTTACAAGAAAAGTAGCCTATTTGGTACTATACAATATCTTGCGGTGCACGTCGAGCAGCGTCGTGCACGTCTTGATCTTGTGGGCTATGCCACCTGATGGTGTGGCCCATGTCTTGTCTTGTGGATACCGGAGGCCATACCCCCCACACTTGCTGGCTAGCTTGTGCTCGCTTCAGGGTAGGGTAGCAGTAGCTTGAAAGTAATTTAATATATATGATTGTTTTTTATGAATATTTTTTTTCATATAAAATTAAGTGTTTGTCATTAACATTTCATACATATTAGAGCCTATTTGGTCTGCGCCTATGCGCCCGAGCCGCAGCAGGGCGGCACCAAAAGTGTGGTGTATGATTTCGTCGCCGAACTTTGAAAGCTGAGACGCAAAATGAACTACGGAGCCATGGTCACGTTGCAATACGGACGCGAACCAAACGCAAGCTAAAAACCATGATCGGAAGGTGGGTGCAGTGCAGTGTGCAAAACACGACCAAATACATCCTTACATACAGTATTGTGACTACCATATACGTAGAAGGCCTCTGGTGTTTAGTTTCGCCCCGGGCCCCGAAAAACTCAGGACCGGCCCTGGTCATGCCCTATAACAAGAACATAATAATTTTCTTGCGTGAACAATGCATAAATTGTGACCTGTTTCGTGATCGCTATTGATGAACAGTGAAGACATTGTGAATTTCTGATGCCTAGCGAAAGCATTAATCATTCTTGTGTTTTCCAGCGCTGTAGAACTATGTAAAGTTTGGTACTTGGGCATTTTGTGGACTGGGCGAATTCTAATGTATACCTAAAGAACCAATTAAAATCGTATTCTCCCTCGTCTACGACGACAATCGACCAAAAGGTTTCCTTTTTTGTAAGAAGTTGTCAGGCTGGGGTGGCAGGCGTTCTCTTCAGGAGTTGGGAGTTGGTCTGCTGGGATGCGACGTTTTTTTGCAATGTTTAGTGGAGTCGTCTTGTTTCTGAACGCGTTTCTTTGTAAGCCGGTACCCTCGGTAAACTCTGTTAAGCTTTTAATATGGCCCTGTTCGGCTTATTTCATATCCGGTTGTTCGACTTTTTTTTTATCTGGAACCATATTTTTCTCTCACAACAATTCAGCCAGAAGTATTTTTCAGTTAGTTTCAGCCAAAATTCAGCTAGCCGAACGGGACCTTGACTTCACGCCTTTGGCCTTCTTTCAATCGACCAAAAGCCCGCTAAACGCCCTGTGGCTGCGGTGGCCTTGATTCTTCCAGGTTCCTCTCCTATCCACTACGAGAATGAACTAGGACCTCGATTCTTCGTAACGCGGTTCGCCCACCGCACCGTGTGGCTGTTCCAAACAGGGCCAAAGACAGTGGTGGGCCTTGCATGGGCTTTCTTCGTGGTGTTTATATCTGCCCCAGATTAGAGGAC
>NW_027096455.1:0-13126 GCF_019320115.1 Miscanthus floridulus | reverse complement strand
AGTGTGCATCCACCCTGCTCATTAGGTTTGTCTTGATCAAGTGAGAGCTTGTGCTTGTTACTCTTGGTGATCGCCATCACCTAGACGGTGGTGGTGATTGGGAACTTGGTCATCACCTGACGGAGCTTGTGGATTACCTAAGTCATGGTGTGAGCGATTGTGGGTGATTCATCGCGATGGAGTGTCAAAGAATCAGCCCATAGAGAGCACTTGATCCTTGCATGGATCAAGGGGAGCTACACCCATGCCTGAGTGCTCCAACGAGGACTAGTGGGGAGTGGTAACTCTTTGATACCTCAAAAAATATCAACAGGTTCCTCTTCCTCTCTTTACTTTGAGCATTTACATTTTAGCAATTCAATTCATGTTTCTATATTCCTAGAATTGTCATGCTAGAGTAGCATTGGAACCTAGGGTGCAAAACTCTTGTGCGATAGAATAATAGAAACTTCTAGACATAAGGGGGTGAAATAGGCTAAGTGTAGGGCTTAATTATTGCACGAAAATTAGAATTAGCCCAATTCACCCCCCTCTTGGGTATCTTGATCCTTTCAATTGGTATCGGAGCCTTGTGCTCCTTAAATTAGGCTTAACCGCCTTGAGCAAGATGTCCTATGGGAAGGACCCCCTCCCGTCTTCAAGGGAGATAATTTTCTTTATTGCAAATTCACATGGAGGCATATCTAGAGGCTTTAGATGTTGGAGTGCTTAGAGCCCCACACAAGGTTTTTCCAACACCTAGGGATCCTGCTAACCTTCACTGTTATGAGGTTCACTATGAGAAGTGGAGTGCAAAGGCTAGAAACACTCTCTTTAGAGGCCTTTCCAAGGATGTCTTTAACCATGTGCGGAACCACAAAGACGCTCATTCATTATGGTCGGATATTTGTGCGCTCCATGAGGAAACCAAGAGTGAGTGTGAAGAATGCTACCACCTTGTAATGAAGAAGCTTAACTCATTTGAAATGCTTTCTAGTGAAAATGCTAATGAAATGTATTCACGTTTGAATGTTCTTCAAGAGGAAGTCAATGGGCTTGGACTCACTCAAATGCAACCTTCCGATGTTGTGAGAAAGATTTTGAGTGTCGTCCCCATTGACAAGTATGGGCATATTATGACTGTGCTTCATCAAGTGATCTTTCAACTGCTACACCAACTCAAATATTGGGGAAGATCAATGCACATGCACATCACTCCTCAAGATGGCTCCTCTTCTACCAAGAAGAAAGATTTGGCTTTCAAGGCTAGACAAGAGAAGAGGGGCAAAGCAAAAGTTGATCATGATAGCTCAAGTGGATGATGAGATTGATGATGCAAGCCTTGCTCTCATGGTGAGAGGAACCGCCAAGATGCCTCAAAAAAGCTAAACAAGAATGGTGTCAAGTTTGATGGCAAGAAAAAAGAAATTTTTCACTAGTAGTAGAAGGAAGCCCATCTCCGAAATGGATTGCTACAATTGTGGAGAACTTGGTCATCTAGCTCATCAATGCCCCAAACCCAAGAAAGACAAGTACAAGAAGTACAAGGGCAAGAAAGATGACTCAAGTGATGATGATGATGAGAAGAAGAAGAAGAACAAACCATACAAGAAGAAGGATGGCAAGAAGGAATTTCATAAGAAGAAGAAGAATGGCAAGGACTATATTGTTGGTGATTGGCTCACGGGACATTGAATGTTCAAGCGGCTCATCCTATGATGAAAGTGAAAATGAGAGGAGAAGGTGGGCCACTCTTGTGATTGGTTCTTCACTACATCCACCGACACCACCGTCATCATCCTCTACACACCTATGCCTCATGGCCAAGGGTGAACGAATGGTACAAAATGGATGATGATAGTAGTGATGATGACAATGCTAGTGATGATGAGAATGGTAGTGATAGTGATGGAGAATTTGAATCACCTTCTTATGATGATCTTGTCAAATTGTTAACCAATACACTAAAATAATTAGAAAGATGAGCTAAAAATGAGAAGCTAGAACTTGTGAATGGAACTCACTCTTAGCAAAGTATGACCTAGCCAAAAAAGCTAATGATGAGCTTAGAGAAGAGAACAAAATTGTGTCATCCAAACTCAAGGAACTCAAAACCTCTAAAAGGGAGCTTAGAGAAAAACATGATAAACTTGAGATACACAATGAGCTCACCACTAGTTACAAACTTGCTAAAAGAAGAGTACACCAATCTCAAGATTTAATCATGATAATCTTGTTCTTTCTCATGAGTTATTGCCAAATGAGCCACAGTGATGCTACTAACAATGTTGTTAAGATTGATATAGCCACAATCATGTGATGACTTAATTGTTGAGAGCATTGAGCAAGGTTCTATAGCAAAGACAAGAAAGTGGTTGAATCCGAACAACTATGATGATTATGTCAAGCTCAAGAATGAAAATGAAAAGCTCAAGAAGGATCTTGAAAAGCTATCAACCACCAACACAATTATGATAGAGAATCTTGACAATAATCATTATATGGCACTTGCGAATGAGATGCTTAGATAAGAGAACAAGAAACTCAAGATGGAGAAGAACCATGATGAATTTAGAGAAGAAAACAAGAAACTTAAGTTGGAGAAAGAGCATCTCAAGACCGGTTTGAGCAAGTTCACAAGAGGCCAATATCTCCAAAGCAAGCTACTTATGAACACCATGATGAAGATGGATAGAAGTGGCATTGGGTTCTTGGAAAATCAAGAGAAGAAGAAAGCTCAAATTCAACATCCACGACAATACAAGTCAAACCCTAAGCCAAAGAGATGCTTGAGTGTGGACAATAAGGTCACTTTGCTCATGAGTGTGAAAACCCCACCACCATAACCCTTGCCCAAGCATGCTAGACCCTTTGCCTTCAATGCTCACTACATGCTTAGAAAGATTCTAGTGGAAAAATGAAAGTCATGTTCTTAGGTCCACCCAACAAGAATAGGCCTAAGCAAATTTGGGTTGCTAAGTCACTAGTTGAGAAAGTCGAGTGCCCTCATCAAGTTTGGGTCCCTAAACAACAAGCTTGATCTCTTGTGTGTGTAGGTAAACTACAAGACTAGTGGAAGTCATTGGGTTATTGATAGTGGTTGTACTCAACATATGACCGATGATCCTCGTATGTTCACCTCACTAGATGAAGAAGTAGATGGTCAAGAAAGGATTACATTTGGTGACAATTCAAAGGGCAAAGTACCAGGGTTGGGCATAGTTGCAATATCAAATGATCACTCAATATCAAATGTGCTATATGTTGCTTCTTTGAGCTTCAACTTGCTATCTGTTGGTCAATTGTGTGATCTTAGTTTTCAATGTTTGTTCACCGAGATGGAAGTGGTTGTGTCAAAGAAAGATGATCATCAAGTTATATTCAAGGGCTTTAGATACAACAACCTATATCTAGTGGATTTCACCTCTAAAGATGCAAACTTGAAGATATGCTTATTCACCAAAATATCACTTGGGTGGCTTTGGCATAGAAGACTTGCATATGTTGGGATGAGTTCACTCAAGAAGTTAATGAAAAATGAGTTGGTGAGAGGTTTGAAGGATGTGAAATTTGAAAAGGACAAGCTTTGTAGTGCATGTCAAGCCAGCAAGCAAGTTGCAAACACTCATCCAACCAAAGCTTACATGTCAACAACAAGAGTGCTAGAGCTTCTCCACATGGACCTATTTGGATCAACAACTTATAAGAGTTTGGGAGGCAATCTCTATTGTCTTGTGATAGTTGATGACTACTCTAGATACACTTGGGTGTTCTTCCTTCATGACAAGAACGAAGTGGCCGCATGTTTCAAGAAGTTTGCTAAGAGAGCACAAAATGAATTTGAAGTGAAGCTCAAGAAGATAAGAAGTGACAATAAAAAAGAATTTGACAATACAAACATTGAAGCATATTGTGATGAAGTTAGGATCAAGCATGAGGTCTCCGCAACCTACACTCCTCAACAAAATGGTGTAGCAGGGAGAAAGAACCGAACACTAATCACCCTTGCAAGAACAATACTTGTTGAGTACAATACACCTCAAGATCTATGGACGAAAGCTATCAACACCACATGCTATGCATCCAACCGCCTATTTCTCCAAAAGTTTCTTGGTAAGACCCCATAAGAGTTGCTCAATGGGAAGAAGCTGGATATCTCATTCTTTCGGGTGCTTGGTTGCAAATGCTATATCTATAAGAAGCGGCAACACCTAGGGAAGTTTTAAAGACATTCTGATATTGGTTTTTTGTTGGTTACTCATCAAAGTCCAAAGCATATCGAGTATTTAATCATACCACCAGCTTGGTTGAAGGAACATATGATGTAGAATTTGATGAATCTAATGGCTCCCAAGGATCACATGAGAATCTTGATGATGTAGGTGATGAACCATTGAGGGAGGTCATGAAGAACATTCTGGTTAGAGACATCAAGCCCAAAGATGATGAAGATGATGTACAAGTGATTGATCCACCTTCTTCATCAAATGCGCCACAAGATGATGATAAAGATGGGAGAGTAGAAAATGAAGATACTCACATCTCCCATGACCAAATGGTGGCACAAGCCCAAGATGTTGATGCTCCACATCCTCCTCCTCAAGTGGTTGATAGAAGAAATTCACCCCTACTACAAGCACATCCACAAGATCTCATCATAGGGAGTCCTTCAAAGGGTGTAATGTCTTGCTCTTAAAAACTTGCTTCATTTATTGAGCATCACTCGTTTGTTTCTTGTATTGAGCCTAAGAATGTAGAAGAAGCTCATCAAGATCTAGATTGGATAAATACCATGCAGGAAGAATTGAACAACTTCACCCACAATGAAGTTTGGATACTTGAAGAGCGACCATGGGATGCAAGAGTCATTGGAACAAAGTGGGTGTTCAGCAACAAGCAAGATGATCAAGGCATCGTTATGAGGAACAAGGCAAGGTTAGTTGCAAAGGGGTTCTCTCAAGTTGAAGAGTTGGATTTTGGAGAGACCTTTGCACTGGTTGCAAGACTTGAAGCCATTCGTATCCTTCTTGCATATGCATCTCATCATGAAATGAAATTATATCAAATGGATGTTAAAAGTGCATTTTTAAATGGCTTCATAAATGAACTAGTCCATGTCGATCGACCTCCTGGGTTCCAAGACCCTAGATATCCTAATCATGTTTATAGGTTGTCCAAGGCACTATATGGGCTAAAGCAAGCCCCAAGAGCTTTGTGTAAGCGCCTTCGGAATTTCCTCATTGAGAAGGGCTTCACCATTGGGAAGGTTGACACCACACTATTCACCAAGAAGCTTCATGGAGAGATCTTCATTTGTCAAGTATATGTTGATGATATCATATTTGGCTTATCAAATGAAGACTATTGCAAAGAGTTTGGTGAATTGATGTCGAAGGAGTTTGAGATGTCTATGATTGGAGAGCATACATTCTTTCTTGGTTTTCAAGTCAAGCAAATGAGAGAAGGGATCTTCATCTCTCAAGAAAAATATACCAAGGATCTTCTCAAGAAGTTTAAAATGGATGAATGTAAGCCAATCAAGACACCAATGTCATCTAATGGACATCTCAACCTAGATGAGGGAGGTAAATTGGTTGATCAAACTCTCTACCGTCCTATGATTGGTAGCTTGTTATACTTGACCGCATCTAGGCCCGACATCATGTTTAGTGTGTATGTGTGCTAGGTTTCAAGCTAATCCTAAGGAGGCTCACATGGTTGCCATTAAAAGAATCCTTAGGTGCCTTAAGCACACACCAAGCATTGGTCTTTGGTATCCCAAAGGAGCTAGATTCCATCTAGTTGGCTATTCCGATTTGGATCATGCCGATTGCAAAATTGATAGAAAAAGCACATTTGGAGGGTGCCATTTGCTTGATAGATCACTAGTGTCTTGGACCTCTAAGAAGCAAAATAGTTTGGCCTTGTCCACCACCAAGGTGGAGTACATTGTTGTGGGTGCTTATTGTGCACAAATCCTTTACATGAAGCAAACTCATCTAGACTATGGTGCAGTTCTAGAAAAGGTACCCCTTTTGTGTGACAATGAGAGTGCGGTAAAACTTGCTAATAACTCGATTCAACACTCTCGCACCAAGCACATAGATATCCGGCATCACTTTCTTAGAGATCATGTTGCTAAAAATAATATATCACTAGAAGGTGTAAGGACCGAGGATCAATTGGCGGATATCTTCACAAAATCACTAGATGGGGCTACGTTTTGTCGGTTGAGGAATGAGCTCAATATGCTTGACCTAAGTAACTTCACTAAAAATGAGCTTGTGTTGTCCCTTGCATTTCATTGTAATATAAAACATGTTTAATTTTTAGTAAAGCAGTTAGGGCTTGTCTAACATGGTTAAGATAACCATCGAAAAGCGTCTAAAAAAGCTTAACCTTGGATCAAACTTGGCAAGCAACTAGATTTTCCTTCAAGTCTTTCATCGCATATGCATGTGTGTTGCTTTGTCGTTTCTTTTCAGTTATTTTTTGAGCATCCGCTGTGTTCATCAACAAATAGGGAGAGCATTTGAAGATCCTATTGGTTATAAACCCTGCCACATGTTGCTCCTTGACTCTAGTGTTGCCTATTTTTCTAGAAAGAACTATAGCCGAAGGCAAATTATTTCGAAAAACTTGAGGGTTTGAGAGAGGTCTCTCATATCTATCCCAATTGGTGTTAATTTTGGTCTTATCGAAGTTGGGACTAGATTGGGACAAAGCGTTGTGGAAAAAGAAGGAGAAACTACTATGGAACATGGACCAGACACTAGACCAGACTCACTGCTTGGCACATCCGATCACTCTGCCTGCTGCATCCGATCATTCGGTGTTCATGTGAACTAATGCATGAATAGTACTCAATCCGTGTCCAGTCTACACTTGACGCTACGTTCGGTCATTAAGTGGTGCTCCTCGAAAAATGACCGGACTCTACAGTGCATCCGGTCGCGTGAGATCGGAAATGTCCTATCATGTTGAGAGCGCTTCTTGACACCTCTGTTCCTAATCGGACTCAGGAGATGTAGCATCTGGTCATATGCAAAAGCACGTCCAGTCGCAACAGTGCTTGCGCGATCTATTTCCAATCTCTAACTATCACATGGGGTCCACACTAACTTTTCTCTCCAAATCAAATAGCCTCGCACCCGTCTTCCTTCCGTATGCCACCGTGCCTTCACATGACGTGCTCGTGCCCCTGTCGCCACCATGCCTTCCTTCGCACCTTCCCTCACCATGCTCACGCCACCGCCGCCGCCGTGCCTTCCTCACCGCCATGCCTACACCACCGCCGTCGAAGATTTCTTCATCTCCCTCGGCATTGACTCCCTCAGCTCCAGTGAACCTCACTTTCTAGGAACTTTACCTTGATTGTGTGGATCCCCAACGTGCTCAGTTCTCTCCTTTTCACATGGATTTGTCAGGTAGCAAGCCATTACTCATTCCTTTCTTACCTAATTGCTTGCTTCAATAATGAGTTGCTTATCTCTAGAGTATATAATTCTTATATACATTCCTCTATTCCGCAGCAGCGGTGGTGAAAGCTCTAGTTTGGTTTTGATTAATTGATAAAACCCGAAGTGCTAACCTAGTTTATCAAAGTGGTCATGAGATAGGTAGCACTATTCCAAGTGTCAAAGCAATGACAAAGATCATGACAATGGTGATGGCATGGTTATGATCAAAGGCTTGAACTTGGAAAAGAAGAAAGAGAAAAACAAAAGGTTGCAAGGCAAAGGTATAAAATGTAGGAGCCATTTTGTTTTAGTGATCAAGACACTTAGTGAGTGTGATCACATTTAGGATAGATAGTCGTACTATTAAGAGGAGTTAAACTCATATCGAAATGTGGTTATCAAAGTGCCACAAGATGCTCTAATTCATTGCATATGCATTTAGGATCTAGTGGAGTCCTAACACCCTTGAAAATGTTTGTGAAAATATGCTAACACATGTGCGCAAGGTGATATACTTGGTGGTTGGCACATTTGAGCAAGGGTGAAGAAGTTAGAGGTGAAATGGAGTTGGTCGCAAAGATGCTGGCGTCGGTCAACTGACCGGACGCTGGGTCGCTCAGCGACTGGACGCTGAAGGGCTACGTCCGGTCGTGTTGCCGGTCAGCACAGTAAGAAGTCATAAGTGTGACCGGACATTGGCAGGGTCCAGTCGAGCATGATTGGACGCGTCCGGTCAGCAAAAATCGGTTTTGGAACCTTACTGTAAACGACCGGACGCTGGTGTTCAGCGTCCGGTCAACTCAAGCGCAATGTCTAGTCAAGACTAATGACCATTGAAGTCAGGACATGTGGATGACTGCGAGCGACCGGACGCTGGGGGATCAGCGTCCGGTCAAATGACCGGAGCGTCCGGTCAGCCTGCGTTATGCCCAGTGAAGGGGTATAACAGCTCTATTTTGTGGAGACGTCTATTTAAGCCCCATGGCCGGTTGAAGCTCACACTCTTGCACATTTTCATTGATATAGCAACCTTGTGAGCTTACCCAAAGCACTCCCACTCATCTCCATCATTGATCCATCATCTTTGTGAGATTGGGAGAGAATCCAAGTGCATTGCTTGAGTGATTGCATCTAGAGGCACTTGGTATTCGTGTTGCGCTATGGATTTTGCTTGTTACTCTTGGTCGTTGCCACCACCTAGATGGCTTGGTGTAGCGGTGGAGGATTGGCACGAGTAGGTGATTGTTTATGGCCGCCTTCGATGATTGTGAGGGGAGTTGTACCTTCCTCGGCGGAGTGCCGAAAGGTAACTCTAGTAAATTGCTTGTGTCATTGAGTTACCTCACTTGTGGGCAGGTTCTTGCGGTGTCCAATCATGTGGACGAGGTTTGTGAAACACCTCGTAGCCGCCGAACCACCAAGTGTTGGTCGACACAATAGGGACATAGCGTGTTGGCAAGCACGTGAACCTCGGGAGAAAATCGGTGGTCTCTTGTCATTTACATTCTCCTGGTGATTGGCTTAATCTTCATCTTGTGATTGGTTCATTTCTCTACACGGTGTTATAATCATTCTACTCACTCATTTATATTCTTGCAAACTAGTTGTGGCAAGCTCTTTAGTGTAATTAGAATTGAGAGCTTGCTTTGTTGTATTAAGTTCATCTAGTGGAGCTCTTTAGAGTAGCAAGTTAACATTGCAAGTTGTGTGTCTAGTAATCATTGCAACTAGAATTGTTAGATAGGTGGCTTGCAACCCTTGTAGAGCTAGAGCAAGTTTGCATTTCGGCTTTTGTTATACTAATCAAATTGCTCTAGTTGATTTGTAGATTTTTAAATAGGCTATTCACCCCCCCTCTAGCCATACTAGGACCTTTCAAGTGGTATCAGAGTCATGGTCACCATTTCATTGAAGGCTTAACAACATCGGTGTCAAATTATGGCTCAAGTTGTGTTCAACCATGTGTTGGGTAAACCACCATTCTTTGATGGCACATCCTATGGTTATTGGAAGAGAAAGATGAGAATGTATCTTGGTTCAATAAATGATCAAGTATGGGAAGTGACAGAGAATGACTATGCTATCATCGATCCCGATGATCCCACCAACCAAGACAAGATCAACAAGCAATGTAACACAATGGCTCTCAACACCATATACAATGCTATTGATTCTAAGGTCTTTGAGCAAATCAAAGATTGTGAAAGAGCAAATGAGGTGTGGAGGAGATTAGAGGAAACATATGAGGGCACACCGGCGGTGAAGAGTGCCAAGTTGTACATCCTCAAGGACAAGTTGACAAGTTTCAAGATGAAGGATGATGAGAGCATTTCAGAGATGTTCCATCGATTGCAAGTCATTGTCAATGACTTGAAGGTATTGGGAGAAAAGATCAAGGATGATGATGTCTCTCATCGATTCTTGATGTGCTTACCTCCAAGATTTGAGATGTTGAGATTGCTCATCATAAGAGGAGGATTGAAGGACATTACCCCCAACCAAGTACTAGGTGATGTCTTGACACAGGAGACATATCGTGTGGAAAGGGAGGGGGATGACAAGGATGACAAGAAGGAAGAAGAGGAAAAGAAGAAGAAGAGTATAGCATTCAAGGCTAGCTCATCATCATCCAAGAACAAGGGCAAGTCCAAGAAAGAATCAAGTGATGATGATGATCTTAGTCACATTGATGATGAAGCCATGGCCCTATTTGTGCGCAAGATAGGAAAATTCATAAAGAAGAAGGGCTATGGTGCAAGAAAGAGAAGAGATCACACCAAGAGCAAAGAATATGTGAGAAGATGCTATAATTGCAAGAGCCCCGATCATGTTGTAGCAAATTGTCCCTACAATAGTGATAATGATGAAGATGAGAAGAAGAAGCACAAGAATGATAAAATTGAAAAGAAGGAGAAGAAGGAGAAGAGAATGACCTTCCAAAATAAGAAGAAGGGTGGAGGCTATGTAGTCACTTGGGATAGTGATGATTCATTGGATGGTGATAGCTCTAGTGATGATGACAAGAAATATATCAAAAGAGCACTAGCAAGCATCACCATCAATAAGAAGCTCTCCATCTTCGGCACTCCATCAACATGCCTCATGGCAAAGCCTACCAAGGTAAAATATGATGAGAGTGATGATAATGAATGTGAAAGTGACTCTTGTAGGAATGATAATGATGATGAGGATGAGGAGTACACCAAGGAGGAGCTCTTGGACATGTGTGAGCAAGTGCACGCTTGCAATGAGATAAAGAGAAAGGAGTGCAAAGAATTGCGCAAGAAAGTAAAACTTCTTGAGCAATCCTTTGATGAGCTAAATGCTACTCATGAGAGGCTAATGGAGGCCCATGAGAAGCTTGGCAAAGCTCACTCTAAGATTGAAAAGGCTCACTCCTCTCTCATAGAGCAATGCAAAGTAGAGGAAGCCAAGAAGGAGCAAGTGATCATATCATGTGATGTGGGACTAACATGTGATCTTATTGATGAATCTATTTTTGTTGCTCCCACTAACACTCCTTGTAGCACCACCACTTGTGATGCCTCACTAAAAGTGGAAAATGAGACCCTCAAGAAGGAGGTGAATGAGCTCACTCATGCCTTAGGAAATGCCTATGGTGGAGAAGCCCGCTTGCTAAAGTGCTTGGGTAGCCAAAGGTTTTCTCTCAACAAAGAGGGATTGGGCTATACCCCCAAGAAAGGCAAGGTGGCCTTTGTCACTCCCAAAGCTAGCTTTGTGAAGGGCAATGGTCGGTTTTGCAATAGATGCAAGCAACTTGGGCATATAGAGCAAAATTGCAAGACTAACAAGAATAAGCTACCTAATGTATCCTCAATCAAATTTGATTCTTGTTACATGCTTTATAAGGGTGCCAATAGTGTGAAGGCTAAGTTCATTGGTACACCAATTGTAGGTCCAAAGAAGAAGGCCATTTGGGTACCAAAGACCTTGGTGACTAACCTACAAGGACCCAACCAAGTTTGGGTACCTAAAAGGAATTGATCTTCTTTTGTAGGTGAATTATAAAGCCAGAGAAAGGCATTGGGTACTTGATAGTGGGTGCACACAACACATGACCGGTGATTCAAGAATGTTCAATTCAATCAATGAAAACAAGAGCAATGGGTTTGATAGTATCACATTTGGTGACAATGGAAAAGGCCAGGTCAAAGGGCTTGGTAAGATTGCAATATCCAATGACTTGAGCATTTCAAATGTGCTACTAGTAGAAAGCTTGAACTTCAACCTTTTGTCAGTAGCTCAATTATGTGATCTTTGTTTCAAGTGCATATTTGGTGTGGATGATATAGAGATCATAAGTGTAGATGGCTCTAACTTGATATTCAAAGGATTTAGATATGAGAATCTATACTTGGTTGATTTCAATGCTAGAGAATCACAATTGTCAACATGTTTGATCAGTAAATCTAGCATGGGTTGGTTATGGCATAGGAGGCTTGGTCATGTTGGAATGAAACAATTGAACAAGTTGATTAAGCATGACTTAGTTAGAGGATTGAAAGATGTCACTTTGGAGAAAGATAAGCTATGTAGTGCATGTCAAGCCGGAAAACAAGTTGGTAACACACATCCTAAGAAGAGTATGATGAGTACATCTAAGGCATTTGAGTTGATGCACATGGACTTGTTTGGACCAACCACATACACTAGCATTGGTGGAAACAAATATGGATTTGTGATTGTGGATGATTTCACTAGATATACATGGGTCTTCTTTCTTGTTGACAAAAGTGATGTGTTTGCAACATTCAAATCTTTTGTCAAAGGCATTCACAATGAGTTTGAAACAACCATCAAGAAAGTTAAAAGTGACAATGGTAGTGAATTCAAGAATACTAGAATTGATGAGATGTGTGATAAATTTGGAATTAGACATCAATTCTCGGCCAAGTATACTCCTCAATCAAATGGGCTAGTTGAGAGGAAGAATAGAACCTTGATTGACATGGTAAGATCAATGTTGAGTGAGTACAATGTGAGTCATTCATTTTGGGCTGAAGCAATCAACATGGCTTGCTACTATAGCAACCGACTCTATTGTCATCCCATGATGGAGAAGACACCTTATGAGCTATTGAATGGAAGAAAGCCAAACATAGCATACTTTCGGGTATTTGGTTTGTAATGCTATATATTGAAGAAAGGCACTAGATTGAGCAAGTTTGAAAAGAAATGTGATGAAGGTTTCTTGCTTGGTTACTCCACTACTAGCAAGGCTTATAGAGTTTGGAATTTGGCTAGTGGTACTCTTGAGGAGGTTCATGATGTGGAGTTTGATGAAACAAATGGTTTCCAAGAGGAGGATGAGAATCTAGATGATGTGAAAGGCACTCAATTGATCAAGGCAATGAGAAACATGGACATTGGTGAGTTAAGGCCTAGAGAGGTGATTGATATTGAAGATGACAAGAATCAAGTGCTCTCTAACTCAAATATGCAAGCTAGTGGTTCTCATGATCAAATCCAAGTAAGCACTAGTGATGGCAATGAGCAAGATCAACAAGTGGCTAGTTCATCATCTCAACCAAGTGATCAATCAAATGCTAGCAATCAAGTGCAAGTGCTTCAACCAACCAATGTTGCAAGAGATCATCCATTGGACACTATTATTGGTGATATTTCAAGAGGTGTATAAACTAGATCAAGATTGGCTTCATTTTGTG